>NW_008675299.1:36100-42385 GCF_000695815.1 Acanthisitta chloris
GTTGACCACAAACCTTTGCGTGTGACCATCCAGTCATAACCACTACAGAACATAAAAGTAGTGTGTCAGATCAAAACTATGCAGTTTTCTCTTTGAAACTGATAGGTTTTGCTGAAATGTTTATGTTTTAAAAATTTTTTCTATAGCATTCTTCTTCAGATCTCTTTGGTTTTACTTGCAGACTATCTATTGTGGAATAGCCAGTACTCTGATGAATACGGATATATTTTTAATTATAATTCTGAATCAGGAAATAAGCTTTATCCACTACTTTATTTAATATATTGCCTGCACAGTTATTGCGTATTTCTTTAAAATATTTTAAAATACATTACTTGTTTTTTGTTTGTTTCGTTTTGAAAGGGAACAAAACTATTTTGTAACCATACAGTGTTTTGTTAAAGGGAATGGTGTTTCACATCTGCTGCAGGTGGGAAAAAAAAAAAGAAAAAGGAAAAAACCCTCCAAAAAACCCTCAAACAAAACCACCAACTACTCAAAATCCTGATCCAAGATAAAACCCAGCAGCTAATTCTATGAAGAAAAAGTCCTACTACTAAGGCATAGAGATATGTGAAAGACAGAACCCTTTGAATATAAATGCACACAGAGACATTATGAAAATATGTTAAGCCAGTAAACAGAGAGATAGACAAATGGAAAATCAGACATGAAAAAAATCAAAGAATGACAAGATGCTAGAACAGCAGACAATTGTGTTAAATATGATGCATTCTCTGGCCTGTGAGTAGGAAGAAGCAACCTGATACTAGTTACTTTGGTGCAATGCAATGAGCCAAACATCCAGAAACTGAAATACCCAGTACTGGACTAATACATTCAGTGCATTATATGTATAACACATTCTACATGTACGGTTTCTGGAATCTGCACTTTTAAACAATCTCTGTAGGTTTTGTTTTCTTGTTGATACAAATCAAAGCCAAATATCTTTTTAACTATGGTGGAATTTTGCATATTTCAATTCTTTTTAAGTGGATGCAAGTTGTTTTTATTTTCATCCTTTCATATGCTTACATGAATGAAAGAAGTTATAAAGAACTCCAACACTGAAATAACTTTGACTAATCTGATTGTATAGCACAGTAAAATTTGTCAGGAAGCCTTCAGAAATGGCATGAAGGCCTGTGCCATACAGACACAGGAAGGCTATCGTATAACATGTGTTGGAAAAATGGCCCAGAAAGTCTTCCCAGACATTGGATAGGCAGCATAAGGAGTTCTGCAAGAACAGACTCTGTCAACCACAGCCACACAACCCAGAATTGTCAGCATTTGGGCTAAGTGCTGAAACATTTAATAATCTGGGGCATATTGCCAGGTAAGGAAGAAAAGCCTGCCTAACCAAATTGTGCCAGAGTACATAATACATAGGCTCTAATAGTGAAATATATGTGCAGTCAATGTAATTTATAAATAACTTGTACACTAAAATCAATTACATATGAGCTAAATAACCAATAATCTCCCTACAAATTATGCAAACAATAAGATATTGATATGATTACTCTGGGGGTAGGGAAGGGATGAGGAAGAGGCCGAATAAAGAAAGGCAAACAATACTAACGGAAAAACTGCAAGTGCGTATGCAATCTTTTAAAATGTAAGCAGTCATTTCTATGCAAATGCGACTGAAAAGGTAAGATCCATTTCTTTCCTTTAAATACAGTGTACTCGTAGTTGTGAGATATCCACCAAATATTCACTCCAGAAACCTCTAGAATTCTATTAAATAAAAAGAATAATTCATAAGTATTGTCACATGGTAATCATTTAGAAAGGGAAGGCATGCTGCAAAGAAAACACAGTAAAGATACAGAAACTCAATCAGGATTATGTGGCATTCTTTTCTCCAGGATATTTCAAAAATTACAAAGTAAATTAAAATTTTGTAGTTCAGTAGTGGTAGCGCTGGTATTGCTGCATGAGTAAACGTACCAGTTTCAATGATCTTAGAACAAATAATTAGCACAGCACCAACATAATTGTATTCTATGTGACAGACTTGCTAAAAAACCCCACGTGCTTAATAGTGAATTTCAAGATGAGCTCTTTCATAGACAAAAAGCTCGTGCTTCTGAAGTCATTCTTAAACCGGAGCTTCTCCTCAGCCTTCTTTGAAGCAATATGTATGGAAAAAACTAGGCCACAACATACTCGTGATAGAAAAGGAGTTTTTATTGGCATCTGAAAGAGTCGTGCAAGAAAGGAAAGGATCATACATCTGCTGAAAAACACTACAAAGTAGTCTTGATAAACAAGTATTGCCAATGGCATAAATCTTACAGCAAGCTAACAGGAAGATTATAATCTCTTGCTCTTCTATATTTAAATGCAGCTTCTTTATTGTCTTATGCTGTTACAATTTTTTGCCTCCCTTTAATCCTAAATATATCACAGCCTAACAAATTTGGCGATAAAAAAAAACCCTTTTGAATCTGTTAACCAAATCTTCAGGTGTTACAAGCAAGTTTGAGAAGAAGTGGAGAAATGATGGCCCTTACAAGCGCAAAGGATGACAATCTCAGGAGTATCTTTTGATACTCTTCTATTAATAATCCACCTTAAGTGTACATTTGAGTTAAATATTGCATAGGAAAAAAATTGTGGCTTGCTTATTTTTCAAATATTATACTATTCTTTTCCATTCTTTTTTAATTTCCTCTCTGTCTGGTAAATACAGAAAAAAAATTAGCATCTTCTGAGACAGGAAATTTACTGTCTGTAAGGCAAATGAATGATTGCCCTGAGTTCTTTGGTTGTTCCTAGATGCAATCACTTCAGAGACATGTGAAGATCCAGTAACAGGAACAAGTGCCTGGACCCTAACAGAGAACAGAGTCAGTCTCCTGATAGTCACATGAGCTCTGAGACCCATATCCAGAAAAAGCAGGTGAATGACCAACCATCACTGGAAGTTTAAGGAGAATTACATCCATAAATTAATCAGGTATTTATAAACTTTAGTATTAATTGAGTTTAGAGAACATTGAATGACCCAGTCCTTTCCTTCAGAAACATTAATGAGGAAATGTCTTTTCATTTGGTACAGAAATAATAATTTAATCCTCTGCCAATGTGTGGATGATTATGGAGGGAACGGAAATGTGTTTACTTTGATTACGATCATGTCAAAGGAAAGAGTCTAAAACTCCACTCACATGATGTCATTAAGTAGTAGAAGGAAATTCATAAATCACTATTCATTTTGAATCACATAAAATAATCATGTCTAATTGGGACCTCATTATTTCATTATTCATCTTGTTTTATTGGGAGCAGTCCAAAATATTAAGTCATAATATATAGTCTATCACAAAACACTCTGCTATGTGCTGGCATATCTATTGGTTTAAACACTTTACTTCCTGTTTTTCGTCTGCTTACTGGAGACGTTTATTTTAAAATAAATCATTAAAAAACACCTTTGCCATGGGCAATACTGTGTTCTGCATGTGCAGCCAATGTAAGTGCCTCTTGCATTGGACTTTGAGATTGTTTGATATTTTTATGTGACTGATTTCTTTCATTAACTTATTCTTAACAGCCTGGAATCCAGGACTGACTGATAATACTTATTCTTTTTTTTCTAAAGTGTTATAGTCAGTTTTGCACTCATTATTATTAACACTTAAAATAAGTTATTGCCCTTGCTTCTTTATGAATATTTATGCTGCCCTCTTCATTTTTCTGTGGTTTAAAACAAAATGTATGAGGTTGTTTCATAACCCTTGACTGTAGCAATGGTTTCTGAAACTTTTAATTTATGCTAAAAGTCATAAGTCTCTGAATGCAGATTTCGCCCCATATTACAATTAAATAGTCCATCACACACTTTTAAAAAAGCTGGCCTGTATGTGCTGAAACTCACTGATTGCTTTGAAGTTTGTTCCTCATGATGACTGAGAGCCTTTTTCTTAAAATAAATGTTTTCTTTGAGTCACTAGTTACAGATTATTTTCTTCACACCACATTTTCTTGAACAACATAAATGACAAAAAGGGAGAAGATGCAACAGAAGTGCTCAATGACATTCAGCTAGAAAGGACAATAAGCACTATTTCAGCTTTCATAATGGAAACTGAAAATTATCCCCATTAAATACACTCAATAGGAATGTAGAAAGTAGTTTCACAATTGATATAAAATTGGCAGAGCTTCACTGAAGTCAGTAGAGCTGTGCTGAATTACATCACCTAAGCATTTGGTTTCCTGGTTAGGAGGAATGTAAAGTATTTTAAACTTAATAATAGATGTTTTTTTCACAAAGGACAAAAACTTTTCTATAGAAATGTCCTATCATTTTTTTCTAATACATGCCAGCTGCATCAATCACATGAAAAGTTCTGTCTTGTAAAAAGTTAAATAAGATGCTGAGGCAAAAGTAAATGTCAAATATAGTTGTAGAACAAAACATAGTTGTCCACTGGAAAAACCTAATGGATGGGTTTCTGTATCTGAAACATTCTTGGTCGATGTGATAAGCATTGCAAATAGAAAAGAAAGAAACTACAGAACTGAAGACATGTACAAGGCAAAACTCTCAAGATCAATTAATAAAAGCACTATGAAATATGAAATTCTCAGGAAAGGTACAAACTTCTTAGTGAGGGCAAATTTGTTGCTGTATCTAGCAATTACATGTTGCATTAAGCCATCAAATGCATTCAATATTGTTTAAAGCAACATTATCAAAGTTGCTTTTAAATAAAATGAAGATGAAACCACTATATATGCTTCAAATTCACCTTCAGGAAATGTCATGTGGAAAAAGATCACATACCATACTGAAATATGTCTGTAGGCACATTTGATTTTTAAAATAATTGCCTGATCTTCCATGGTAACACGAATGATGTGCTGTATCTGATATTTTGTAAAAAATTTAACATGCTTTCTGAAGCACTCTGTAGCTGTGCTTGAATTTTTGTAGTTAAAAAGCTAGTACAAAACCAGAAACTAAGGCACAAATGTCCACTGGAAGAATATACCTTGTTCCTTAGCCATCTGTGCACACTGTAATAAAATATTTCTTATGTCACATTATCTGGGAGAAGTTTAATGCACCCGTCTTTTCAGGGGCATGCTTCCTGCAGCTCAGACTCTTTCAAGGCCACGGGATCTTCAAGGTGATCCAGCACAGGGACTTTGAGGTGCGCTAGATCAAACATGGATTTATTTATCCTTGGGCCACAGTCCCTTCAGGGCAGTACTTGCTGTGATGTGCACATAACCATGGCCAGAGATGTTTTACAGTGTGCCTCCTCCCATGTGGGCTTACCCTTCAACTTCTGTTCACGCTGAAGTTCTAGCCTGTCCCATACACAAAAAAGCACACAAAAAGCAGCAATGCCCTAGTCATCTGCCAGTCCATGCAACAACTTATTAAAATTGTCCCAGTCAATGTATAGTAGATGACAAGGACTTCAGCAAACAGCAAAATCAAAAAGCAGACACTAAAAAGCAGCAGACTTCAATATACAGCCAATCAAGCAAGCCCCATGGCAAGCACAGGAACCTGCCAGTTAGTAGCTAAACAGCTATAAATTTAGTCTAGCACACTCCTATCAACTCTGTTGTAGTCTCTAACTCCTGAGCCCCATATTAGGTTCCTAAAACTGTGGTTTAAGCCCAGTTGACAGCTAAGCACCACTCAGATGCACACTTACTACCTGCATGCAGATTGGACTGGAGAACTGGAAGGGTGAAAGTGAGAAAACTCTTGGGTTGAGGTAAAATAAGTTAACAGGTAAAGTAAAAGATGCAAAGCAAGAAAGCAATTCTTTCACTATTTCCTGTGGGCAGTCAGGGGTCCAGCCATCCCCAGGAAAGCAGGACTCTGTCATGCATAGTGGTGACTTGGGAACACAAACACCATCACTCCCAATATGCCCTTAATTTTTCTCCCCCAGATTTACATACCTAGCATAATGTCATATGGTATGGAATGGGTCATCTGGGTCTCCATGGTCTGTCCCCTACCAGCCTCTTGTGCACCACCATCCTCCGCATTGACAGGGAAGCATGAGAATCAGAAACAGCCTTGATGCTCTGTATGAACTGTCCAGCAGTAACTGAAACATAACTGTGTTATCAACACTATTCTCATCAAAAATCCAAAACATATCACCATGTGAGCTTCTGTGAAGAAAACTAAGTGCATCCTAGCCAAAACCCAGGATAACTAGAAGTAAAGAATAGTACTGATAGGTAAAATGCCATGGCTTGATGGTTCTGATTGAACAAATTGAACAGAATTTTTAA
>NW_008675299.1:42404-61008 GCF_000695815.1 Acanthisitta chloris
TCCCTACTTTCTTTCCTCCATCTCTTAGTTCTGGATGCTGTGTTTTATTTTCATTTTACAATTACTGTTTAAGTACTGCTCAGCATGTCCTGCCCACCTCCCATTCATATTCTGTAATCCTGTCTTTCTCCTAACATTATTTTGCTGTCCAAAATGTCACTGAGAAAACTTCTTGTGTGATCTTGCAGACCACAGTGCATAATGTATGACAGGAGAAGAAGACTTATCCTGCTTTTTCTCCCCCAAAATTAATTGCTTTCAAATTGAAGTATACTGTGCATCTTCTCATTCCTTTGGAGGATGTACCTGTTTTAGCCTTGGCTATGGCTAATATTAAGGAGTTTTAACTGTTTCTTAAAATAGAACTAAATAGAACTCCTACCTCCTACTCTTTCATCCGAGCATGAAGGCAATTCCTCTACTAATAGCACAGAAAGTCTTAGAAATTCCTGGAAAACTTTCTTGCAAAAGATCGGGGTGGCAGTGGTGGTTCAATAAAAGAGTTTACATCATGACATCTCTGGTGTTCCACACTCGCTTAATTTAGGGTTCATTTGCTATATTTATATTCATTACCTTTCAATTGCACCAATGAATCTGAAGTCTGAGGGCGTGTGACCTGATTTGTATGGTTAAATAAATTAACTGGTTGGGGCTTCTAGACCTTCATTTCCATGTAAAAGGAATCAATGAGTCCATTATCTCCTCTGCCCTACTGTCTCATTCATCATTGATACTAATGTCCTTCACTTTTAGTTCACTTCCTTCTTTTTAACTGTTTTACCACATATATAATTTACTGACATTTTTAGTAATAGATCCCTTCTTCTACAAATAAACCCTTTTTTTCTATTTTATAGAAATTATTTTCTACTGTTTAGACTTCTAAAATGGATCTTGTTTTTCTCACTTGGGACTCAGTTTCCTTTTTCTTTTTCCCAGCAGATCAAGATACTGCTTTGTTTTCAACTTTCGTATAGGCTCAAAAACATTTTCTGTGAAACTCTGAAAATTAAAGTAGTTATATAAAATTTCCAGTTGCAAGAGAAACTACTATTACCAATGTCAAATCTCAGTTTTCACATTGGCAGTTGATCACGATAGTGAAGGAGGGAATGAAGCAAGACTAGAATATTCATATGTGGGATCAATATTATCTGAGAAAAACCTTAAGGCACAAGATATGCTTATTGGACCATCTCCCAGTTAGAGTCAAAAGAAAGTAGCATGAAAAAGTGCATCTGGCTGAGACAGAGTACATTTTCCCCACTGCAGCCCTTACAGTGAGTGCAGTGCTTTGCATTGGTAGCTGAAAAGATGTTGATAACACACCAGTGTTTTGGCCATTGCTGAGCAGTCCTGGCACAGCATCAGTGCCGTCTCTCCAACATTCCGCCATCCCACCAGTAGGCAAGGGTTAGGCAAGATGAGAGGGGACACAACTACACAACCTGACCCTAATCTACCAAAGGGATATTCCATACCAGAAAAAAAAGCTAAATGAGAGGAGTGGGGGTTGTGAGAAAGGGAGATGAGGATTGCATCTGTCTCTATGATGTTTGTCTTCCAGAGCAACCAATATGTGTACTTAGACACTAGTTCCGAGGAAGTGACAGAACATCACCTACTGATGGGAAGTAGAGAACAAATCTATTATTTTCCTTTGTTTAAATTAATCCTTGATTTTTGCTTTATTAAACTGACTTTATCTTGACTCATGCTATTTCCATCTTCTTTGCTCCCTGCCCAAGTCCTGTTGAGGGGAGGAGTAATAAAGCAAATTGATGGTTATATGCCATTCAGCCAAGGTCAATTCACCATGGTATCTTAGGAAATGCAGACATTAATTTATTAGCAAAACATTTAGTGCACTAAGCACTACAATGGCTATACATTATTCCTTTCCATGCCCTACTTACAAGCTGCCTGTTTAGTTTTAATTCCAGAGTTTATATTATGGGTGACGAAGCAGGAGACAAGAAGAACTCAGTTAGGTTTTGAAAGAAAGGACAAGCCTGTATCTATGACAGTTAGAAAAATCTGGGTTCAGCTTAGATAGAAATGAGTGAATTTGAAAAGGAAGTCAGTGAAGGAGATAAACACAGAAAAGCAGGGTATCATTTTAGACCAGCTATTCTTCTCTCCCTTCATCTTACCATGCTTGATGGGTAACAGAATGCATTTTGAATGAGTGTCAGTTCATCCTTTTCCCTCATGGCCATCTGATCAAATCACAGAGGGTTGGGCAAAAACATTAAGAAAGTGACATCATGGAAAATGAATGACAAATACAGCTGCTGTTATATCCAAAGCATAAATGAGAACAGATGCAGCTAGAAAGCGATGGAAAGATACAGACATTAAAGTGGACTCATATTTAATAGTCTCTGATTGTTTAAAGGTTTCTAGCTTTGTGACTTACACTAGAAATGAGAGCAGTTTACCAGAACAGATAATCTTTTTGAGGCAGTTAGGTGTCTATGCAGTGGACTGTAGTGTGACAGCAAGACAGGCTAGCCAGCATAGCTTCCACAAGAAATCTATCTGTGAAAACAGGTAGATGAATCAGACTTTACAGTCAGTGTTGTTACTTCTGCTTTCAGTATTTGAGCTAGCGTTTATGACTACCTCAGCAATGTGCTTAATTTGCTGGAGCCTGAAATAGAGACCTTGAGAGAATATACACAGTGAATAATGGCAATTGTTCGACTCAAAACGTAAGCCCAATGGAGAAAAGACAATCTTCTCTTACTAACATGCACAGCCCAGCAATCATTCAGTGCAATTAGAACAGCAGAGATATTAGAATAAAATAAATATTTGCATAATGGTGTCAACTTTCTTATGATTCTTTACACTTATATGATTATTTCACAATATTTTTTAATGGAAAATATGAATAATTTGCACAACTCCTTAACACAAAATCTTTTATTAACATGAAGCATCTAAGATCACTCTATATGTGAAAACATTATTCCTCTCTTCATTGTTGAAATCCTGAGCTTTCATGGTCCTGCTGCTACCTAGATGAAGACAGGTGCCTTTCTGGGACACATACTCTTGATGAGACCCTTGCTGTATGGATTTTTCAAGTTTAAAGTTCTGGAAATGCAGAATAAAATTTTTGTCATTAAACTACTTAGAGGCTTAGGAAAGAGGTACAGACCTAAATATATGGAATTGTAATCACAGGGCAAGACAGAAATATCTTACTCACAACTTCTTCAACAAAGAATTATAAGTTTGCATCTTACTTGTACTCCTGTTTTAAAAGACAAACCTTTATGAAATTACAGTTTGGGAAACGCACTTGGACTTGCAAAGATGATTCCTTTCAGCAATGATCAGTTACTTTATTGGCAATTCATTACCTTTTTACTCTGGATTCTGGGTGCCATGAAAATAAGCAGCTGTGACAGCGATGTTAAGGCAGTTTACACTTGCACAGTAAACCTAACATATCTGGGACATTCTTCATATAGCATTTTCAGACCTGACACTGTTATGAACATCTAAAGTCTTGTATTTGATTTTTCTGATTTTACCTCACATAGTAATCTGAAATGCCCAGATTTCCCTTACCACTGGGTGACAGAGAAACACTGTCATCTCTTTATACATTAACATTTTTCTTCTGAATATTACTGATGTACTAAAAATATTATGCATATAAACTACTACAGAGCTGTGGAATTTCAAAAGTATTAAAAAATTTTATGCAGTACACAGAATAAGATTTCTCTCAGAAATCAAATAATTAGCAGAGCCGTCAAAGTTTATGATAGTTGGTAAACAAAGGTTTTTCTAGATATTTCTGAGCTAAAGCTTGTCTTCACAACACGTCATCCATCATCTCTTTGCTTTCATTGAGATCTAGTTTAGGGACTCTCTGTGATTCTTTATTTATTTACTTGCTTGTTTAAGATAAATATCAGATATCAGTTTAATTAACACCTGAAGCTATTCAAGAAAAATTACAGTAGATATTACTTAAATGCAGATACTGTGAGTTAGATCATTGAAAGCCAGGTAATGATAAGGTATTAACAGTTTCTTCATGCTAGGTCCCATCTATGTTCCACAGAGTTAATGAAGCAGAAAATTTAAATGATTCCTCTATTCCTCTGTTGTGAGAAAATGTTACAATTTCTAAAAAATGAATGAATATTAGTAATGAAAATTCATGCAGCAGAAGTATATGAGATCAAAAATCCTGGCATGGTCTTGTTTCAGAGATGGCATTGATATTGCATCCTAATTCTTCAATAAATATCAAATAGGTTATGAACAATTTGAGAAAATTAGCCATCATCACCTCATCAGAGGAGCTGACAACTCCAATTTAATTCACATAGTTGAGACCTAGTAATGAAGTAGTGCTGTCATTCTATTGAATTCTGATATAACACTTGACATGGAGCACTGGCACTATCTGCGAATTATCTGACTTGTCATTTGGAAAGCCAAACGAATAGTTCAACACTTGCTGCTCAATTTTTATTAAATTTTTCCTAATTTGAAGCCAGTTTTAAAAAGGAGAGGCTATCATCTCTTCTTGGTTACTGATCTTCATAAAATTTAATTACCATTCAATAAGTTAATCATATATTTTCTGATGTCATTACTTGCAACTGTGTTTCAAGACTTATTCTTTCATCTGGATGAGTTGTAACTAAGAAATCTGTCAACAGCAATGCAGAAATCCAATAAGCAAAACAAGTCTTCAGTGTTCCACATACTGCAATGAAATCAGGGATGCTAGAAAGAAGAGCTTAGCCCTTTAATAAGATTATTTCCCATATTTTACAAGAAGACTGCAGACTTAAGTAAGCCACCCCAACAACGTTTTCTCTTATAACACAAACACACATGAACAGAACAAGCAGATAAAAATGAAATAAATACTCAAAGGGATTACATTTCAGATCCACTCCAATCATGCATTATCAAGTACAGACTTGACTGATTTGTATGTTTAGGAAGAGTTTGTGAAACTTCACTATGGAAAAAGAATTTACATTTTTCAATAAAGCTTGAAATACGACAATCTATTCCTCCTCTGCCTTTTCAAAGCTTGGGGGTGGGGAGGGAAGAAGTAGATAAAAATACAGTGAATCCATTTGAAATTTATTTAAAAGTGAATTCATGGTAGATCAAATTCCAGAACTGAGTGTTCTGTTTCTCATAGATGTCACAGGAGAAATAGAGAGCCACAGAAACAAGAATTCACAGCTTACCCAACTATTTTAATGCTTAATTATTTTTGACACATTTACATCTATTACAGAATCACAGAGAAGATTTTTCCAATCAATCAGGTTGGAAAAGTCCTCTGAGATCATCAAGTCCAACCTATGACCTAACACCACCATGTAACTATAACATTTGCTCAAAGTGCCACATCCAGTCTCTCCTTAAACACATCCAGTTATGGTGTTTCCACCACCTCCCTGGGCAGTGGATTCCAGTGTCTCATCACTCTTTCTGTGAAGTTCTTCCTAATGTCTCACCTAAGCCTCCCCTGACACAGATTGAGACTACACCCTCTCATCTTGACACTAATTGCCTGGGAGAAGAGATGGACTCTCAGCTGACTACAACCTCCTTTCAGGTAGTTGTACAGAGTGATAAGGTCACACCTGAGCCTCTTTTCCAGGCTTATTCTCTCAGCTTCTCCTCTCAGGACCTGTGTTCCATACCCTTCACCACCTTCACTGCCCTTCTCTGGACACGCTTCAGCATGTCAACGTCCTTCTTGAAGTGAGGGGTCCAGTACTCAAGTAGAGGACACAGTACTCATGATGTGGCCTCACCAGGGCCAGGTACAGAGGGACAATCACTCTTCTAGTCCTACTGGCCACCGGATTGCTGATACATGCCAGGATGTCATGGGTCTTCTTGGCCATCTGGATACACTGCTGGCTTGTGTTCAGCTGCTGTTGGCCAGCGTCCCCGGATCCTTCTCCACTAGGCCACTTCATAACCACTCTGTCCCCACCCTGTAGCACTGCATAGGATTATTGTGGTCAAAATATAGAACCTGGAACTAGATCTTGTTGTACCTCACCACTGTCTTCTGCCCATCCATCTAGCCTGTCCAGGTCCCTCTGCAGAGCCTTCCTACCCTCCAGCAGATCAATCCTCCCACCCAATTTGGTTTCATCTATGAATTTAGTCAGACTAGATTCAGTTCCCCCATCCAGATCATCAATAAAGACATTGCACAGGACTAATCCCAATACTGATCTCTGGGGGATACTACTTGTGACTAGATGCCAGCTGGATGTAGCACCTTTCACTACTACTCTCTGGGCCCAGCTATCCAGTCAGTTTTAACTCAGCAAAGAGTAGACCTGTTTGAGCCATGGGGGCTGCCAACATTTCCAGGAGCATCCCATGGTAGACGGCATCAAAGGTTTTGCTGAAGTCCAGGTAGATTACATCCACAGCCATTTGTTCATCCACTAGAAGGGTCAACTATTCATAAAGGATACAAAGTTCATCAGACAGGACCTGTCTTTCCTAATCCCATTCTGGCTAGGTTTGATCCCTTATTTGTCCTGTAAGTCCTGTGATAATTAGAAATTATATATATTGTTATTTAACTCATGGTTACTATTATGTGTAGTTGAGTAAGGCTGCATTGTCATATTACCAAATCTCAGCAGAGAAGAATTCTCATTGAAAGGAATTCATTCAAGATGAGAATATGTGGCAAACCCCCCTATGTTTTATGGTATTATTCTTCTGAGGGAGAAGAATGGGACTCTGAAACTATTTAATCAGAAATCTCACAGGGTCTTATTGCTGGCAGAATATACACAAATCCTGCAGTAAAATTGTAAATGTTTTCAGTGGCAGAACTTAAACTTATAAAAAGTAAAATTAGATAGAGGAAGAACTCAGGGATATGAAATCTGATGCGGTGTATTTTTAAGCAATTTTTAAAAATCTCTTCTTGTCAGGAATCAACAGATCTTTATAAAGACAAAAGCAAGACCCCCTCAAATAAAGAGAACATTTTTAGTGCATTCAGTAGGGTTTAGTGAGATGGTCAAATTCAAACTTCTGTAATGAGATGAGTGACATGAATCAGTGGAGGGAGCACACTGACACAATGCTGCTGATCTTCAATTTACAGGAAAAGTCCTACCCAGAGATGAGATTTTTTAGACCTCCTAATTCAAGAAATTATACTAATAGAGGATTGAAATGCTGGTTTGCTTAAAAATTGTCCCTATCAAATAGTAACTCTAAATGTATGGCACTAAGGATTGTTTCAATATTTAGTTGACTATGAGGAACTAATGCATCAGTTGTTAGACAGTTTAGGACTCATTTGATTATAGCATATACTGGATGAAAAAGAATTTGCAAGTTATTCTACAGTTGCTTCAGAGGACTGGAGGTTTTTGACTCTTCCAGCATGAAATTGGATGGCATCTCGTCTCAGGTCTCAAGATGATACCCTTCTCTGGGAATAAAATGTGCTCCAATTACACTTGCCCTTCTACTTTTCTTTCAGTCTAAAAAAACTGAAATCTCACTGCCGTTATTTGTGCATCAGAAATTGAACTGGATTTTTCCAAAACAAATGATTAATGTATAAGAGTTTGCAATTTAACACATTATTTTTTTCCTGCACAAATATCTTGGATACTGTATTCAGCAACCGATTAAACATATAAATTGGCCAAACTTGGCAAAAGTCAAGAATATTTAATAGGATACAGATGGTACAGCAGAAAGCAATATCCAGAGATTTGGGTGACTTGAATGCTCTTTAGCCCTCTACCAGCTGCTTTGGCTCAAGTGTGAATAAAGACCTTTTAAGAATCAGTAAGTGTATCTTATGTTGTGCCTAAGCATTGCCCACCCAACCAAACTGACACCAAAAACAAAAGCAACCATATGGTTTTTGGTATATTAATGAACAGGGCACTGCAGCTTGATACTCAGTATTAAGCATGTTAATTTAATACCAGCAATTGCTTGCACATTGCTAATTTCCATCATCCCTCTAATACAAAGAAATATACTTCTCTTCAGATTTTCAGGTTTAATGGTAACAGAAAATAAGACAGACAGAAATTGCCTGAGGCAGGAGGAGAAAATAGAAGAGACACTCAATTTCATTCTTTGTAAACCATAATAAAATCACAGTCAATAGATTTTAGTTATTGGAATCATAAAACAACACTAGATGCAGTTAACAATTAAGTCCTTTGGGGCTGTAAGTGCTCTATATGGTGTTTTCAGCTTGTAATGAATGATTACTAATTACAAGGCTCAGATTATATTGCAGACACTTAAGTGCTGATGTCCCAATATAATATAGCAGAAAACCTCGAGCAATGTCCTCTTTTTTTGCAGCAGCAACAGCAACAGCAGCCTGTGCTTGATGAATTGATCTTCAATTTCCTAATAAACGTTGAAACATAAGTGATGGAGTGGATTCCAATTGTAAATGGATTCCTAGGGCATTAGATGCTGAAGGCAATATCCTAACAATACTACATGTTTTCCATTAGCAATGACTCATTATTTCACTCAGAGGAGCTTGTGGCCGTGTATATCAAGAGCAGTAGTCCTGCCATAGTTCAAACTATACACAGTTGTAAAATCTTCTTGGACAAAAATAGAAGAAAAAATTAAAAAACAAAACCTCATAAATAGTGATGCACCCCATCACAACAGTACTGACAATCATGCTCATGCAAGCTAAGAAATAAACAAATGCTCACTGTTTCACCCAATGTGTTAATTAAATGAAGTCGTACATTTAAATGTCTTAGTGCAAGATTGCTACACTTTGTCTAAGATGCGGTACTCTACAAATGTGACACGTTCAAAACTGAATGAGACTTTGGAATAAAGCATGTGTTTCACATTACCTTTAAAGGGAAACTCCACTTTTTGGACTACAACCAGGACAGGAAACTGTGCTGTCATCTTATTTTACCATTTTATTATATTATCATTCCTTCCTCCACCTTTGCTACCTTTGAAGTTGTCTACAGTCTTTTGACTTCTACATACTCCTACAGAACATTACTCCCAAGGTCTCCTGCTACTCCTATTCTCCTGCTGCTTTCTTCATTCAGATATGCTCTGTGTTTTCAGAAACTTAATTCCCTTCTCCAACCACAGTCTCTATTTTGTTAAGATAATCTATTTATCTAATAGTAGTACACTGAATGCTGGAAAACACTTAAATGGCACACTGTTGGATCATTCTCATTAAGGTCAAAGAGCTATATCTGAGTGCTAGGGATATATTTAGAAAGTTAGCCCTTTATGGAGGCACAGGTGCTTCTGGCTAATTACATATCCTGAAAACAGTTGCATTTCCCTTGGCTTCTTTATATATATCTCTGATGTCTAGCAGTTGTCTAACAAGTTTCCTAACCTTGCAAAACAGAGGCCATCCAGCTTCCATGACGATGGTTTCCTTTCCTTTCCTCTGGAAATGGAGGTGTACTAACTTCTGAATGTGGTATAAAGAAAATTGTGACCATTTCAGCAAGATTAGGAATCATCACAATTTTATGTAATATAACATCTAGACTTTACCTGTAGAGGATTTCTCAAACTTCTTTCAAAGCATCAGGAAGATCATAAGAATAAAAGAAAAAATAAGGTGGCTATGGTAGCATGGTCAGATTTTAAGTCTTTGTGTTTAAACATTAAAACTGCATTGCTGCATTGATCAGACATTTGTATGAAGGAGTAAAACAAAGATTTGATTCATAAGATTTACTCAGGACTTCCTTTCCTGGCACATATCAGAACACGTCTGTTAGAAAGTGGAAGAGAGTCATGTATAATCTTTAAAGATCAGATGGCAAATAAAAATCCTAGTATAAGCTGAAAGAAGATGGACTAATGTTTACATGTGCATGTCATGGTTTTTTTTGTGAGGGTTTGTTTGTTTTTCTAAAATAAAGTTGTTTAAATGTGGCTAATGATTTTGGATTAATATCAGCATATTGTGAATACAGAGACATGGAGGACCCCTTGGATATGACAGTCTGGTGGCTGAGTATCTGCTGCCTGTCTTGTAAGTGTCACATTGTCACATTTACTTTGCTGGAATGACAGGAATGAGAATGTGCAAGTCTGTGGAAAATTAACTTGTATGGTGTACATAATCTGATTTCTAAGTTTTATGCTCCCTGTCACTGTCAGAGCTAGCAGTAACTCCCTCTGAGTATGCTCCTTCGTCTTTTGAAAGATATTTCTCTGGTGTTTTGTGGTTTTCCAAGATAGTATATTATTTACCAACCTAATACCCCCTGACTGCCAAGGCTAGCCCTGTTAAACTTTTACCTTTAGTGCAATAGTGTATATGTAACTTTTGAAATGAATAAGCCAATAAGAATGCTTTTCTGTAACTCTACTTTCACATTACAGTAAAAAACCTGAATTATTACCAAAGAGAAAAGAATCTTCAAAGTATGAATATAATAATTTAAAGGAAGAACAGAGAGGAAAACCTTGCCATTAGCTTACTAGTGGTGAATTAAATAATCAAAAGCTGTGACTACGGAGTTTGAGTTGGAGAGTGTAATATTTGGTCCATAATTTAAGCTATTAGGCCTTTCTCAGTTGCAGAAATTTGCATGTGAAATTTCACCAGTCATACTGTGGATAAGAAGGCATCTTCAGAGATCACCAATGCCAGGCCCTGCTCAAAGCAGGTCCAATGAAAGCAGGTGGCTTAAGGCTGTATTCAGCGCAGCTCTGAGTATTGCCATTTTCAATCACCTCCATAGTTCTATTTCCAGGGGAAATTCAGCCAGAATTATCCATGTACCAGTAACAGTCTGTTCATTCCTCTGTACAACTCTCAGAGGAATCTGTCTTCTTCACACCTCCCTACTGAATAGCTTGACGAATTAATAAAGCCTTCTTGAAGCTTACTTTTCCCAGGTGTAGAAGTTCAGCTCCTACAGCCTCTCCACAAAAAACCCAACCACACTGATGACCTCCACTGGATTCACATCAGTGCATCTGTGTCTGTCTCATATGCAGGAGCCCTGGGAGAGGCAGAGCACTCAGATACAGGTATGTCTTAGTGGTCCCAGACCACTGGGCATGATCACGTCCAGCTAGGAAGGGGTTACTTTGTTACCTCATGTCCAACCTGGTGATCCTGAGGCTCCAGATCATTTTCTGCAGAGTTACTTCAGAAAGGTCAGCCCCACTCTGTCCAACTGCAAGGCTTCATCCATCCCAGGTGCCAAACTTTGCATTCAGTTTTGATGAACCTTGTAATGTTCCTGTCTGCACACTTCTCCAGACTGTCCAAAACCCTGTGCAATCCTGCCTTTCTGCATATTGACTATTTCTTTCAACTTGCCCAAATCACAGCCCTTTTTATCGACCCATGAGTTTACCCCTCATGTTAGTGTCAACTTGGCACATCCGTATATCCTCAGTTTGGTTATAATATTATAAGACTTCCAAATTATGGCATTTTTAGTACTTTTAACCTCAATTTAGATACAGTTATTTATTTTATGGTAAAACAGAAACAGTGTAAGGCACATATTTGAAAATGGATTTAAACAGAAAAAATGAATTGAATATAAATATAACAATAGTAGTTATGAAAATAAAAATTTAATAAAGAGATCACTATTTTTGAATTTTATTAACTTACTTTTCTTAGGCACATAAGTAAATCCTATTTTTTTATAAGTGGGCTTCAAAGAGTATGTATTAACCTTTTCCAGAAAATGAGATTGAAAGCACACAATTTTAATCACAACTTGAAAATTTATGAAGGTTGCTTTAAAATGTCTCAGCAGTTAAGCAAAATAGTCTTTGGATGGACTGGAAGGGACATTTTTGCACTGTGCTTTCTTTTTCTTCACATCTCACATGGGTCTTATGTTCCAGCTTGTTCCCACGGTCCTTCACTCTCTGCACTGCACTGCATACTTCTATGCAATATAGTTTAAAAATCACTTGCATTTCACAATAAGCACTTTCGTCTAAAATGTCTAAGCTACATTTCAAATATCTTATCTAAAGACACAGAACTGTCTTAAATACATTTTTTCCCAGCTGAGAATCCATTATTTCTAGAAACTCTTGTTTGTACCTGCAATGTTTTTGAGCCTCCTTTTGTGTTGGTACCTGCCCAACACTCACAAACCGTGGGTGGAAGTGAAACTAGGCATCTTTATGACTCTAACAGTCTGCTCAGAACATAGTCTGGCAACAGAAGTGGCAATAAAGCCCAATGACTCTTTAGTTCACAACTGTCATCATTAACGGTTGCAGGTGACTTATTAGCCCTGTGTTTCCCTGGTGAAAATAAGGCCATTTTAAAGTGATGTTCATAGCGATCCATTCATGTTGACATTACATGTCAAAGATCATCAGTGCAGCTACAGCTGTCAACAGCTACAAAATATTCTTCTAAAAGGTTATGAAATTTTTTGAAAACAATTTGTGAAAGCACCTTTATTCCTAGTTAAAGAAAACCCCTTTGTCTTTGTCTCCTCCCCTTTATCTTATAATAATTTTTAGTGATCGAAATAAATTTCCAGTTTAACTTTTACACCATCCTCCAAAACATGGTGGAAGTCATAGCCAGGGATATGTGGTATGCTAGCATTGCCATATGACTAATGTTTTTGTGTTTTACTAATTTTTTCTGTGCTCATATCTAACTCAAAGTTTCAGCTTTTAGACATGGTTAGCACTGGGGTCAGTGCATTACCTTAAGAGAAGAGTAAGAAAAATTTAGGGGTTTTCTACTTCTATCATTTAATAAATTATAATATATTTTTTATTTATTAAGAAAAGAAAATACAGAAGGGCAAACACATATTAAAGGATACTTAAAAGTTCCAGCTTAAACATTGCTAAATTTGATTCATTGAGCCTACCCAGTGACACTTCTGAAATTAACAGGCAGGTCAGATACATTTTTAAAAATA
The DNA here is from genome assembly GCF_000695815.1 of Acanthisitta chloris. Lineage (NCBI taxonomy): Eukaryota > Metazoa > Chordata > Aves > Passeriformes > Acanthisittidae > Acanthisitta > Acanthisitta chloris. The sequence goes on from NW_008675299.1 coordinate 55,361, forward strand.
TGTTTATTCAAGAGATGTAAAGCTGTAATGACCAGATCACCTGTTCTATTTCATTGCAGAAATAAAAACACAGCTTCACAGATGGGTTAAGGCTCATCACAAGATAGAAGGAAACTGAATATTCAGAATTTATTGGAAGAAAAAAATTATTATAAAAATTAAACTAGTAATCTGCAGATATTCAGGTGGTCATTGTGTTCAGAAATACTTTGACAAATAGATATGGCAATTAAATAAATATGGTGTATAAAAATATTGGTATCCATCTCATATTGTGGAATTAGTATCGTATTAGATGTGCTAATTTGGCACAATTAACCTTTTGTAATTGCTTTGAAGACCTTGTCTAACCACGCAGAATATGACTTCATTGGAGGAATAACTGATCAAGTATAAAACTAGAGGCAAGGCTTCAAGAAACTAATTACATTGTCAGTACCCAGTGCATTTTTCCTGCTAGGTTTTGTGCCACATCTATATATATTTACATATATTCTTTCAGAGAATCTGAGTAATGGAGAACAATTACTCAAAGTTAAATGTTTGGTTTTCATTCTTCTTCTCTCAATTTGAGCCAAGAAATGCAACAAAATACTTACCTGGGGGTAGGACAGGGGGAAGAAAATGTAGTTTCCAGTTGTGTATCCAAATTAAGGAAACCATTTGCAAATTTTTTGCTTCATTGCCCAACATATGCTGATGCAGACAGCAAGAGTTAGCACAGATGTTTTCTCAGTAATAGATTCTAGAGAAACTGGCCAAATGGCAGAATGCAAGAGATCAATCACATGAGAAGAGTAAAATTACTATGTGCTAGTATGAGCCTGGAATCATCTAAGCTACATTGATCAGATTTCCTGCAATAGAATTTTAATCTATTTAACTAAAAAGGAAACACAGTTATTGAAGAAAGTTAGTCTGAGTTAACTTGTGCTTTTCCATAGTACACCAGAACCTCACTGATAAACAGGTTCATATTATTAAGTTGAGAGGCAGTTCTGCTCTTTAATCTGTGGTAAATCCATTCACATTTACTTTGCTATTGTTTCAATCAGTCTTTTGTTTGCTAAGTACACTGTCCTAAGGTCTACTTCTCCACATTTTTTCCAAAGTACCTTGTACTATTTCAATACTATGTGACTCACGTAAGAAATGAAGATATTAATCCATGGGAAGTGCCTGGACTGAAAGCAAAAATTTAACTGCAGAGGTAGGGAAGAGTTCCCTTAGCTAGTATGTATCAGTCATCTTTGTAGTTATCCTTTGCAAGTATTTATGTTTCAATGCCAGAAGACTAATACCAATGTTCTTTAAGGCAAAAATAAGAGACATTTAACATTAGCACCAACCACTTTTCTTATCTATTATTAACATTATTCAAAGGTTTTACAAGAAATGTGGTATGACCTTGAGACTGAGCCCCTTCTGAACTATTATCTACACAAACATACAAGGAAGTGTCAGTTCTGAAGTTTGAGCACTAATAAACTTATTCAAACAAATAAATGCAAAAGTAAAACAGTAAAGAGAAGAGAATATTTCTGGGGTCACTGTTTTGTTGCTCATATGTTGAAGACGTATCTTTTTGAATACAGAAAATTTTGGGGGAAAGTGGTGATATTTTTCTTCATAGTAGATTTCCAAGTAACTTTTCTGTTAAAAATTTCATATGACTCACAAGTTCCACCTGAAATTATTTGCGACATAAAACAGGGCACAGAAGCAAACCTGCCTAGATGTACTAAAATAGCTAGTCATCCCTCAAGAGTCTAGCTGAACCTTGAACTGAAGTTCCAGAAAAATTAAGCGAAAATCATACATTTCCATGAAACTTTTAATCTGGAGATCTAAGCTATTCTGAAGGGGCCTATTAAGGGCAAGAATATGCTGAAAAATGGAAAAATAGCATTCACAATGTATTTTGAATTCTGAGAAACTGAAACTTTTCAGACCTTCTTTCAAAATATTTTTAGCTTCTATTGACATTACATATTTGCAAAAAAATAGAACTGCACCAAAAAATCTGTTTTTGCCTCACCACTCACTAGTGGGTCATCCAAATGAGAAAATAGGAGAAAAGTGTGATTCAGATGACTGTCAGCTTGGTCAACAAAAATGACAGGGTAAATATTTTTCTGAATTTCAACAATAAGTCGTTCATCTTAGTCCTGTTGGCTTTGCCTACCTATATGTGCTGATTTGAAAGCAAACCAGTGAGAGACTCCAAGTCAGAAATACAAGTTAATAGGCAAACCAAAACAATAAATGCAACAGTACAAAAAGAAACCACTGACAGAGTCAGAAAGTAACAAGACAGCCTGTCAGTCAGGGTGTTGTTAGTAGTCGATTAAATGGTGGCTGCAGTCCTCCTGGAGTGATGGGCCTGTTGGAGCAGTGATCCTGTAGATCTGGTCTTCACCTGAAGGTCCAGTCGCAGCTCTTGTCCTGTGGTAATCCAGTAGGTAAGGGCTCCCTGTGCTGGTCCAAACCCCAGGTGGGAATGCTTGGCTCTCCCACCTTGATGTGAAGCATCTCTCAATGGGAGGATGTAATTCTATGGGTCATGCATGGGTCCTTGACAGCCCATTAAACAGACACAGCCCCCTGAGAAAGCCATCAGAGATGAGTAGGAGATAATGAGCACTGCCCCACCTGCTTTAGCAGCTTGTGGAGAGGATAATAGAATACATACTACTGGTTACACCCTACATTGTAACCTAGGACACCATACTCCAATAGAAAATGGCAAAAAAAAGTTTTACAACCTACCTTTTCTGAAAAGTATGCAGCTGCTTTGCAAGGAAATGAAGAGCAGACTTCCAGTGTACGACATTTACACAGCTGCCTACTGTGTAGTAGTAAGCTCAGGCATGAGGAGAACTGTATATTCCAGTTATGATTATGGTTTACCCTTAGATTTCCAACACTGACATCCTGAAGGACCATCAGAAATTTAGAAAATTTAGCTGAAGAGGAATATTCCACTGTATTCGAAAAGTCATGGCAATCAGACAAATTCCCAGTGCCTGGAAAAATGGAAATATAACATCCATTTTTAAAAGGGGTGTAAAGGGGCATCTTGGGAACTACTGATTAGTCAGACTACATGCCCATTAACACCATGGAACAGACCCTCCTAGAAGCAAGGCAAGACACATGGAAGATATAGATGTGATTAGAAACAGCCAACATGTGTTCACCAAGGGTAGATCATGCCTGGTTAAGCTGGTGGCCATCTATGCAGAACGATGGAGTTAGAGAATAAGAGCTACTGATGACATCTGTCTGGGATTCTATAAGGCCTTTGACATCCAAAGAGTTGCAGTCTATGTCTCAGTGTTCAAATGGGGATCAGAACATCTGGTGTCCCTCAGGGGATTGTATTGAGATCAGTGCAGTTCAATGTTTTTATTAATGACATAGTGATATTATCTGCAGTCTCAACAAATTGATGGAATACATCAAGCTGAGGTGTACTTGATGTACTAGAGGCAAGGGATGACGTACTAAGGGACCCTGACAGACTTGAGAAGTAGCTCAACAACTTGGTATTTGTACAAGGACAAGTGAGATGCCCTGCACATGTGTAGAGACAATCCCCAGTATCAGTACAGACTGAATGGATTGTGAACAGCTCTGTGGACAAGGACTTGGGGATATCGTTAGTCAAAATATTGGACATGAGCCAGCAAAGTGTATTTGCAGCCCAGAAAGCCAATTGTATTCTGGGCTGCAGCAAAAGAAGCATGGCGTTCACGTCAAGAGAGATGGTTCTCTTCCTCTACTCTGCACTGGCAAGACCACATCTGGATCACTATATCCAGGTCTGGGGCTCTCAGCACCAGAAAAACATGGACCTGTCAGACACAGTCTAGATGAGGGCCTTGAAAAAGGTCAAAGAACTAGAAATATTATCCTGTGAAGAATGGCCAAGAGAGTTGAGGTAGTTCAAACTTTGAATATATAAAGTTTGTGTGTTTTAAATGTAAAGAGGAAGCTTACAAGAAAGATGGGAAGTAGTGTTAACAGTCCCTGTAAGACTCGGGGCAATGGCTTTAAAATGAAAAAGGGTTGATTTAGATCAGATATAAGGAAGAATTTTTTTGCAATAAGCATTGTGAGACATCTGAACAGGTTGCCCCTAGAAGGTAGGAATCTCCCATAATTGAAAGTGTTCAAGGTCAAATTGTATGGGGCTTTGAACAACCTGGTCCAGCAAAAAGTGTCCATTGCAAGGGGGATTGGAATGTCAAGCTTTAAAGGTCCCTTCCAACCCAAATCATTCTGTGATTCTTGAACCCTGAGTATTGCACAACCTCCCTGAATAATCAGAGACAAAATCCGTGGCCATGAAAGAGAGTGGTTTCCAAAAGACAAGAAAAACATCTACAGAAAGATAAGTTATTTTTCACAATGAACTACTGGATCATCCCCAGTAAGAAATTGTACCTCACAGTTTCTGTGTTGCACAATAAATATCAATCATGAAATAACTCCATGAGTAGCCTTCAGAAAATTGAACAGCTTCTTACAAAATCTTTTCTTCAGTTCAAAACAAAACCTGTTAACACTTCAGGTCCTAAGTAACTTATATTACTGTTTTATAATATTTCTTGCTGTAGAAGCAACAGAGATTTAGTGGAATCTGCAAATATTGTAAATGATATAAATACTTTTGGTGTTTTAACACCCACAGAGATTATGGCAATGTGAGGTCTTTCAATGATTGTTCAAAATCTGCATAAAAAATTTCAAGGATAAACACAGAAATAAGTCCTGTAAGGAATCAGTATTTTCATTATTGCTGTTTCACTCATTAGTACTTGCTGTCAAAAAATAGGGAATAAGACAATGTATTAATTTGCATTCTTGATGGAAAATTATCTAAATGATTGTTCTTGGACAGATAGAGTCTGCTTGGTTAGCTCTAATAATCTTGATTGCTTCTGCTTTTAATTTTTTTAAGAGATATAGTTGCATAGCTCACACACAAAATGATTCTTCCCTCACATGCTGCAAAAAAATTTCATCCAACAGGCATAAATATACAGTTTAATGTATATAGCATATCAAGAAAAATCATGGTGTTACTACTGAAAGACCAGGAAAGATCACTTTCCCCACACTTTTGAGAAGAGCACTGCAAGTAGTAAGTAGCAAGGATTTAGAAAAATTTGTTTCCATGGCAATCCACCTGAAATGGAAATTACTTCTAATCTCTTGCATTTATTCTATTGGCTCTTCTCTAGATTATTTTTGCCATTGTTTCTTTCTAGAGGGACAAATGCAGACAACGATTTGGACACATGAGACATATGCATCTGGAGTCCTTGTATTGTTGAAATACCTTTTGGACCCAAACAATTCAGCACATCACTGAGCTGTAACATCTAATTATTGCTAGTGGCACAAACTGCTGAATTGGTCAACTATTCTATATTGCTGCTTTACACATTTTTTCTGTTAAAATGTCCAGTTGTCAATTACTTAGAAGCTGATGGAAACCTCCATTCATCAGTTATTTGAAAGGAATATTTCTTGGAAGGAATGGACTATCTGGCATTTTGAAATTACAAAGCTGAGGACAGAAAATGATCCTTTTTATGGACTACAGATATCACCTGGAAAATGACTCAAGGTTAACAATC
>NW_008675300.1:0-23554 GCF_000695815.1 Acanthisitta chloris
CGGTCCCCGCGGGGCGGAAGGTGCCTTGGAGCCCTGGCCCCGTGCCGGGCTGCTCCCGTGAGGGAGGTCGTCCCTGCGGGGTGGGGAAGCCTTTGGAAAGTAGTTGCAAGTAGAATTTGAGGAGTGTTATAAATACCCGTGTGAATTTGTGTGCCTATAATCTGTATAGAGGGAAATATTCGTGTGACTTCCTGACTTGGATGAGTTTTGGAGCATCCTGTGACCTGAGCTGAACTCCAAGCTCTCACAGGTACCTGGGCAGTCTTCTCTGCCAAGGCTAGTCCTGAGTATTTTTTTTTTTTGTGCATTCAGTGTCCAGATCCTAACTGGCAGGCAGTGTCTGTTTCTTTTGTTGTCAGGATTTCAGTCAAAGCTGTATTTATAGCAACATGGGTTTCTAGCTCTCTACCAAAAGTGTGTGTGATCAACACTTGCTCCTTAAACTTTTGAAGCTTTGAACTAACACGAGAGAGTAATCAGGCACTGGAATGGGCTGCCTGGAGAGGTGGTGGATTCACCATCCCTGGAGATGGATGTGGCACTTAGTGCCATGGTCTAGTAACGACGGTAGGGTTGGACTCAATGATCTTTGACGTCTTTTCCAACCTGGTTGGTTCTGATTCTATGATTGAGCACCCCTCCTGTGAGGAAAGGCTATGCGAATTGGGATTTTTCTGCCTGGAAAAGAGAAGGTTTCATGGTGTCCTAATTGCAGCCTTCCTCCCTGAAGGGAGCCTACGAGAAAGATGGAGAGGGACTATTTGCAAGAGCTTGTAGTGACAGGACAAGGAGATATGGCTTCAAACTCAAAGAGAGTAGGTTTAGATTAGATGTTAGGAAAAAAATTACTTGATGCTAAGGTGATGAGACACTGGAACAGGTTGCAGAGACAAGTGATGGATGCCCCATTCTTAGAAGTGTTCAAGGCCAGATTGGATGGAACTCTGGGCAGTCTGGTCTTGTGGAACCTGTTGCTGCCTACAGCAGCGGGGTTAGAACTAGATCTTCAAGGTCCCTTCCAACTCAAGCCATTCTATAATTCTGTGGTAATGGAATTGAGATGAAGTTACATGATTACTGAAAACTAAGTGGGAATCAGAATATGAGGGGGAAAACTGTTGAACAGCATTTGGAACAGAAGGGTAGTTTTAATATAATGCAAGTGATCTAAAAATCTGTTGAAAGTATGTAGCTTTGTGTATTGTGTTTAATAGAGATAAAAATAAATTATTTCTTTAGTTTATGTAGGAATAAAGCCCTTTAACAGCAGTAAAATTTTTTTCTTAAAAAAAGGATATGTAATTATTCCTATCATGATGGTTTACGTTGGATTCTGTGCAAAATCTAAACCACTATATTTGTTGTTTAACCTGAAGGTTGCTTGAGCTCAGCTGACCTGAGTTCAACTTCTGATTTTTATGCATATACTGTGAGAGTTGAGTGAATGGATGCTCATATGGTTGAGGACGTTCTGTCCTGCTGTTTGCCTATTCGCTGCATTCCTCTGGTTTCCATGATTCCTGCTTTGACCTGTCCTCATCAGTTCCTGTTTGCACCTTAACTCATTGCAGTCTTTGTCCCCTTAAAATTGCTCTGCTCTTTTCCCTTGCTTTCCATGCTTGTTGCCTGCTGTGTCTCAATTGGATTGAGACAATTATTCGGGAACAGCTGTTTATAGTTGAAGTAGATGTTTATGTGGTACCCACATTACACATGAGGTTATACCTTCAGGCTGTGTCACTTATCTGTCAGATGGTCATAGTGGGCTTGTTGCTGAAGCCTCGTGCGTCATTTCTCAGTTCTGAGGTGCTTTCTGGGTGTATGGAAGCTCTCCCTTATCTTTGGAGGGGACTAGTGTGTTGTGTTGTAGTTCTTCTCTAGGGGGATCAGGGGTCCACCTGGGACATTTCCATGTGTCTGCCCACTTTGGTCAAATTTTAAGTTCCTGTCCATGTCAGATTGCTCCATCCTACTTTTCATTATTTTGTCCTGTTATGGACTGCAGGCATGGAGCTACATAGCACCTTTGAGCTTGTTAGTGGAATAGCACTAATTACAGCTGTAATGTGGTGCTGCTGTTAACTCTATCCATTCTTAAGTCATGTCTAGATTTGGTTTAAAGCATTCATGGCTAGACATAATTTCCCATTCTTTAGATTTTGGTATCCTTTAATGATGTTTCAGATCACTCTTACCTAGAAAGTGTGATTTTTCTTCTTTTTTTTAAGCTATATTTTATTTCCCCCCAGTCATATAGATTAAAGGATATTTTGGGTCTGTTGTGGTATGAGAAGTCATGGGGAAGAAAATGGCAACTTCTCGATCTTGACTCCAAAATATAGAAAAAGTGTCTGTAACTAATCTCCCTAGCTGAGGCCTGGACACTGTAAAGTACATCCAAGCAGTTAAGTGAAGTCTGTATGGAGCAGAAGCATGTGAATATGTAATTAAATAATACATGGCAGTATAGCAGATGAGTTGCACCACAGATGTTGCAGAGAATTAAAGCCATTTTCCATAATGTATGTAAAACTAAAGGCATTTGAACTCGAATGAAAAATTGGCCAGTCCATTTGGAGTCCTCTGCATCTTTCAAAGCAGATGAATGCATTGGTTTGGTTGAAACCAAATAAACAAATAAGCAAGAAATCCCTAAGTCTGCCAGAACTGTGTGGTGAATGGGTAGTTAAATGTATTCCAGTTACATCAGACCTCTTTGGAGGAATGTGTGTGTATAATCTTTTTCTCCTTCCTATCTGGTTCTGTTCAGATGTGTATTTAACAGCTAAAAATAAATCTGCTATTAGCTGCTTATTGTAGTGAAATCTGCTGTATCTCTTCCTCTGTCAGAGCTTGAATTTTCTTCTGTTCAACTTAGTGGGAGTTTTGCCACTACCTTTTCTGAGTGTCATAGCATGACCCACTGGGCAGAGTTTTCTTGTGAAAAGTTCCTCTGGCAGTAGGTGCTTATTCACTGATGTGAACTTGAGGGCTGTGATCTCCCCTTGCCACTTGGAAAGCATTAGCTTGCTGGTTGCTTATGTTAGTGCTTACTTGGATAAATACCAGCCGAGGTTATGGGCTGGATGTCAGCAAGTTTAGATTAGGTCAGTCCCTTGAAAATGTGCAACCATGTTTCTCCTGAGCATGGTGGGTTCTGTCCCAAGAGTGATACTGTGATTCTGAGGTCTGTACAGACCTCCCAATTTGGGACACATACATGTAATTCTTCTCAAGCCAGATCTTGGAGGGTTTTGTGATTTCACTTGCTTCCTTCCTTTCCAAGGGCCATTGCCTCCAAATGACTTCAGGCCGGTTGATCATGTGCCCAGTGACTGTGTCAGTTATCAGTATTCCACTGAAAACAGTGAAAATGTGCAAACAGGATGTGTTGACTTCTTAAAATCATGGTTTGATTGAAGGTTCTGACTGGAATAGGGTGACATTCTCAACTTGTTTCACTGTGATGGTGTCCAGCAGTAGGTGTAATCACGTTGTGTAAAAAGGATTGCTTTCATCTCCAAGCTGGGAGCTTGAAGCTTTTGAACTCTTGAATAAAACTGCAGGAGCCAGTAGTCACTGTCTAGTAAGGTCAGACTGTTAAGCTTTTAGAAGGGAACATCTGAAGTGAGCTTCAAAGTGTGTCCTGTGTGCAGCTGTCCCAGTGTGTGTATGATTGGACTTCAGCATTTGTCACTGCCAGCCTGGTGAGGACAGACTAGTGCATGTGAAGCTCCTTAAGATAACATAATAGAGCTGGCTAATATGGTCATGAATACTGCTGAAAAACTGAAGATGCAGATGGTTGCTGCAACACACTGCTATCTTCACAATTTGGTTGCTGTCAGAACATATGGAAACAGAGAAGTGAGAGAACTTTATCAGCCACTCTGCTGCCATCCTTGTAGCTTCTCCAGAGCATTACTTCTAAGTGTACAGCTGTGTGCTGTCTATTGGCAAAGAAACGTTTTTTACTGGGCCCAGCTGGTGAGCTGTAATGTACCTGTGTGTGCGTGAGGGGGAGGCAAGCAAGAAGTGTTGTTTGTAATGCTTTCTGTCATTTTTAGCCTAAAGTCTGCTTATGTGTAAATAATTAATAAGCAATCAGTTGGAAGCCCAAGGCTCTGTTGTAGTGGTTCATCCTGTTTTATAACGGACCAATAATTGTACTGCCTTTACTGCTCCAGAAAAACACTGGTTTTGCGGTTTTGACTGGATTGGTACTTCAGGAGCTGCAACTTGCAGCATGTTTTAAAATGTCTTTTTTCTTTTGAGGTGGAAATAAATGTCTTGTCAGTGCTCTAATTGCTGTTGATTAAGTGACTGACTTGTAATAGACCTGATGATACCCTTCTGGAAGCTATTTCCAAGGTCAGTTGGGGCATGCATCTGACTGTAAGATGCCTCCTTCAGAGCAAGGGAAGTTGCAGTTTCAGGACCTCCTTGGTCTTCTAATTTCAAAAGGGTTTTGTTTTTTTTTTACAGTGCCCTGGACAAGGAATATTCTTCAGACAAAATCCTGCAGTTAACATTAGGCTTCATTCTTCTGTAATCCTTTTGTATAAATGGACGTGGTCTCATAAATTGCACCAAGAAGCAGAGAGGTCCAACTTGATCTGCAGGTGTTTCATCTTACACTCTCTAACACTGCTATTTGCAGCATTCTGTATTCTGGACAGCCTAATAAAAAGGGGGACCTCTGAAAATGCATGATTTGGTGTTTTGTGGTCAAGACATGATCCTACTGCTTCTTATTTTTCTGTTCCTTGTGGCAATACAGGTCTTTATTATGTGTAGGTAGTGTGTGTCTGGACTTGGAGAAGTTTAGTTTTGATAGCTCTGCAGACCTATTTTATGAAGTTTTTGAGACTACAGGGTTTTTCTTTCTGGTGGGGCTTTATTGTATTGGCAAGCTCCTGACCTCTTCCAGCTCAATAGCAGTCATGGATGTAACATGGACATCATCATTCATTTTGAGAATTGTATGGCTTGTCCTTACAGAAATCCTCCTCATCACACTTTGCAATGCTACCAATGTCTTTTGTTCTTTACTGTAGTCTCTTTGCCAGTTAAACCATCTCTGTGAGCATTTGTGCTAGGCAGGCCTTCAGTTGCAGAACATGGTCAGCCTATAGTAATGGCATAGGCATAACACAGGAGATACCCAAGTGCAGTAGCCCCTGGGGGTTGTGCTAGAACAGGAACTAGCTAATGTTGCTGAATACAGGTGAAAATTCCATCTCCTGGCTGCTTACAGTACTAGGGGATTAAGTGAAGCAATAGCTTTGAGAGGCACGGGTCTGCTCCACTTTTCTTTGCAGCTCAAACACGTGGGTTATTTTGGTTTTTTTTTTTATTTTGATTATAGGATAGGTGAACTAGGTAGCGATAGTAGATGCAAGTAAAAGCAGCATGATTATTTTGTCAATTTTCTGGTTTTTTTTTTTTAAAGAAAAGCAAACTATAACTTTGCAGGAAACATGCAGGAAAAAGTCTGTATAGACTTTCTCTCTTGAGAAAACTGCCAACATTTTTTTTCTTTTTTTTTTCTGGTTAGCATGTGAGGCAGAAGCAGCTGCTACTGTGTCACTTGTAATTGAGGATGACTGTACTGTAGTGCCTTGGACAAATCAAGGTTGTAAGTTGCAGATGACTGTGTCATAGGTGGTAAGGATCTCTTAACCGATGATTAATAGTGTCAGTGGATGTTTGAGCCAAACCAGTGATGTTGCCACTTCCTTCACCTCGTGAAGTTTTTCTGCCTGGGGATATGCTGTTTCTGTTGAGCAGTGTTTAAGCTTTGCTTCACTCACACAACAGTACCATCTAATTTCAGTTGTGTGGTTGCAGCCAGTAAACACTTCTGGCAGGTAGTGGAAATTGTTTTGCATCTATCTTAAATTTGTATTTCTGAAGAAAGGGAAAAAGAATCGCATAAAATGGAAGAGGATCAACCTTCCAGTTAGTTTTCCTTTTGTTTTGAATGCTTTGCACACTTAAACCTACTCATTTTGGGTATGTGTACCACTTGAGAGGTCAGAGCAAGGAAATATTTGTGTTGTGCAAGGAAGTACTAAGGGTGGTTGGAAGCAGTGGTATGTATTGTATTTCCTGGTTTTTTTCCAACCTCAAATGCATGTGTTGAATCTTGTAATTTTTTTGTTTAATCTTTCAAATCTGTTGTGACACAGAAAAGAAATCAGTCTGTCCTCTCTTCTGTGGAGCCAGATTCCACATAGAGGTTGTGTTTCTGCTACTTTTCAACTTCCACTGATTGGTGGGATTTGTAGATTCTTGGAATGAGTAGATTTTGGGTCAATTTTGAACGTTTAAATGATGAGTGATATCCATTGAAATGAGCACTCCCTGGCTGGGTACCTGTACCAGTGTAAACATGGGGTTCATTCTAGGCTAATACACTCTTGAGTTTAGAGACTACAGATTAAACCTGCGTAACTGAAACCTGATTTTCTTTGCAATCTTTGTATAAAGAAAATAACTGTTGATTCTTTGGGAATATGGTGTCTTTTAAAGGAATGAATTCAACAGAGGAAGGTATAGGAGGAATTTTAAAGGACCAGAAATACATTTATCATTATATTACCAGACTGTGTCCTAACAAAGTAGAGTTCAGCCGTAAGTCAACTTTGTATCTACCTGTATATAACCTTTTATCCCATGTGTCTTTGTAAGTCATAAAGCTCACTCCATGTGGCATGACAACAGTGAAATGGTAGATAGATTTCTGTAAAACTGTCCTGAAAGTGTCTTGACATGCTGATGGAAAGTGAAAAATAAACCCAGACCTCACCCCAAGGTTAGAAATTACATTAATATGCTTTTCAATTGGCATTCAGAAATAAGTGAACCACAGACATTTTTGAGGCAATCCTCTCAATTAAGTCTGTGGAACTCATTGCATCAACCTTGAGGGTCAAGCACAACCCTATGCTGATGAGATTTGGGCCCATAGCTCAAGGGGAAAGAAAAGCTTCAAACTATATGTTTATACTGACTGGTAAGCCATGATCTCCAGTGAAGTGGGGAAGTCCATGTGGCCTGTAGGTACTTGCATATCTTTTTTCCTTTAAATTGACATATCTTTCTACAGAAGACAGCTACCCAATTATTCATCAGTCTCCAGGCACTGTTTCTGTACTGTGAAGATTTTCCATAATCTCAAGAGTCTATGGTAGACACTAGGCAAGGCTCATAGGAAATAATACCATTTTTTGAAATATCTTGTAGCTATTTCCCAAGGAATAGGGGATGGTTTAATATTGTGCATTTTTATAGGAATGTGAGATTTAATTAAAAACGCAGGTTCATTTTAGTCATCTTTGTGTGCTCATGGGTGTTCATGTGTAAAAGAGGAAAGTTAGGTGGTACACCCACAACCAGCTGAGGTGTAATCCTGTGGATCATAGGAAATACATATTCTTTTTTCATCGCACTTTTCCAGTTATGTATGCTGGGTTTAAAAATAATTTGCCTGTATCTGTGAGGTTTACTACTGTCCATGAATAAAAGCAGGCTCTTAGAGAAACAAAATTAAGAGTGTATTGTGTATATATGAAGATATATCATCTTGATGGAGATACATGGCCTGTGATATGGATAGGGATGCTTAAGCTCTGCGCATTGCTGCTAATTACCCATGGTGATCTGCCTGTGCCTCTGCCTCCTCAAAGGCAGAAGTTCTCTTGACAGTGAGATGCTTACTTTTGAGGCAAGAGTGGCACAAACCATGTCCTAACAAGAAGTGAGGTGCTTGGGTGGTCATATGGAGGATGAGTGCAGAAATACATGTGCTTTCGTGTCCCTCTTTGCTTTTAATATACCCTTGTACTATGCAGCCCAGAAGCTGGTGTAGGTCCGACATGCAGTAGAGCTGTACCTCAGCCTGTTTGCATGTTTGGGCTTTTGCTTGTTCTTTCTGCTGTGCTGCTCTAGAGCCTTGCACAGTCAACTGCTGGGAAATGTGCTCATGTCCCCCAGGAGGGTGACCCATTACCAGCCTGTCAGTGCTCCAGCAGTTGCCTTACTGCAAAGTGTGTGAGTTTCAGCCCGTGCCAAACGCGGTGCAGGTTGTTAACTCAGTGTTGCAGCTGTGCAAGCAAACCTGGATTCAAAGTGCAAATACATGCGTGCTTCAGCTGTTTGTGAGTGGGAGGGGGCCAAGATATAACCTTGTGGGAAGCTTAGCTAAAACTAAAGGTTGGCATGTCTGTAGAGTAAAAGATGCATTAATGGGGAATAGGGGATTAACCTTTTTCATAGACTACTCTTTTTTTTTTTCTCTAAACATTTAAATACTTTTGCCAGGTAATACAGAAAAACAAGGCCTCTCGTCCCACCCTCTTCCACCTTTGTGTCCCTCTGTCCCAAAAAAATGTAGTTGTCTGTTTATCCAGCGATCTGAGTTATCTGTGTTTGTTCAATGATCTGAATATTGAACCTAATCATGAAAATCCTGTGAAAGCATTGCAACATGCTCAGTTCACGACCTTGTAGTGATTTATCCTCCCCTTCCCCTTTGGTCAGTCACATCTCAGGTTTCCCAAATCAATTTTAGCGGGAAAATATTATTGGGGGGTTTTTTTATTGCTAAAATTAAAGGGCATACGGGAAAATATTATTGGGGTTTTTTTTTATTGCTAAAATTAAAGGGCATTTTCTGATGGATGTTGTCATATCTTGAACTAATTTCTTTGGATCTGGAAACCTTTTCATGCAAAACAAGTTGCTCTGTAGTGCTGCTAGTCAGAATTTTGTATGGGTACCAGAGCGCGGCCTGAAGCTGTTTACTCCATCTGTTAGAATAAAAGAATTGTGCATGATTTTTGGTATGAAGATACTTTTGCTCTTTCCTCTGATTTAATAATTTAAAAAGCCTTCTCAAATTGGAGCACAGCAACTTTCATTTTCAAAAATTAAGGTATTAGAATGTTTGAATGTAAAAAAAGGCAAAAGAATGAAAACAGGTATGCAAATAGCAACAGGAATTGGTCTTGCTCCCTTAAAGACAGAAATCCATGTTAATTTATTAATTGAAAATGCAGATTTTTTTTTTCCAGTTGAGCTATGGTCTCAGATTGTGAGTAGGACTTTCACAATAAGGGCTTAAAATATACACTTAATGAATAACAGATGATTTTATTGATTTTGATGCATAATTTATGTTAGGGGGTTCTAAAGACAATTTAAACTGTGCTTGGAAATAGCCACTCCTAATAGCTTGAATCTGTTGTTGGATATTATAATTCAGTTATTTGAGAAAGTCCTAGTAGCTTAAAAAACTTAAATTTTAAGTAATGTGAAAATTTAATATATTGTGTGCATATTGCTCATATATAAAAATAAATTTTATTACCTTTGTTTAATCAGTGTGCAAATATATTTAAAATAGTGTTACAGCAGGCAGCTTTGTAAACTCTTCAGTGTCATGTTGATGGCTGTATAACATACTGTGACAGTTCAGAATGAAACCCATAGTGACTTGTGCAGCCAGCTGCAACAAATAAACATGTTTTACTGCATGCTATCACATTATGTTTACAGCACAGCAGACTGACTGTCATCAGAGAAGCTTGAATGAAAACTTTTTGGTGAAATGATGTAGCTGCTAATGTGAGAATTATCTTAGCAGTTTTATTTGTCATAAACTTCTGCCTTTTCATCTGACTACTTGATACAGATTTCTAGCTGTATTTTACATATGAGTTACAAAACAATGGTTGAAGTGGGGGCTGTCAGTTTTTTGAGGCCATCTTTTTACCATCCTTCAAACGAACCAACCAGAACTGTAATCAGGACCTTGCCCATCCCCATGACTCTGAAAATCGCATGGCAGTGAATTGCAGTGATGTGCCTGCTGTTCTTTGCTGGTAGATTTGGATGCACACCAAGGTTTTTGACGAGATTGTTATCATTCCTGCCTACCGAGTGCCTGGGCTGAGTTGTACTGCTGCTGTTAGTGTTATTCTAGTACTGCTGGCTGAAGATCTGCATCTGCCGTAGGTGGTGTGAAGGTGGTGGGTGTCTGGAGGCTTCTTGATGTCACATGGCACTTAAGGGTGCTTAGTGCTTTTACAGGGCAGTATGTAGGCATGTTGAGTCAGAAGCAGGAGGGTGTGGAGGTCAGGCATGTGCATCGTGTACTTGTGATTCCTGTGTGGCTATGGAGCAGGTGAGCAAGTCGATTGGTGGATGTGAGCTAGTACTTGATAATCTTTTGTCACTAAAATAAACATCAGTTATTATGCAGGGCAGTCTGGTGTTGCAAATGTATCTTTCATCCTTGAGGGTGTTCCTGCCCAGAGGCTCACTTCTGCTGATCGAAGGGGATGTGATTTTTTTTTCCCAGTGCTTCCTCTGTTGGAGGGGATGTGATTTTTTTTTTTCCCAGTGCTTCCTCTGTTGCTGAAGAGCTATGAAACACTTGCTGGGTTATGTGCTGTAAAATACCCCTTTTGTAATCAACCTATTGCTGAATTAATTGCTTTTTTGACTTATCAGTTTGCTCCTTCACAGGCCTCTTTGTTTAAGAGGAGCTTTGGGAGTATTTGGCTGTTCCCTTTCTGACCTGTCCCTTTATGCCACCTCAGTTTGACAGTGTTACTGACTTTCATGGATGTGAATCCAGTGTGTCACAGCACTCTGGCTTTTAGGTCATTTGCAGTAATAATTCACTTTGGACTCTTTTCAAAATAAGGTGCCAAAGATGCCTTCCAAGGAATTTGGTTGGCAGGAAGGTGTTGCACGGGTAATGTGTGTATAGCAGCAAGATAAGGCATGGTGCATGTGCTTTCTTAGAGTTGCTCTTGTGTTGATACCATAGATGCATTTTAAGCGTAGCAGAAGTCAGTAACAGCAGGAGTTAGTGTTGGTGAGATCATGTAGGGCATGGGCTAAGTGTGTGGGTGAGCTGTAGCCTGACTCTCACAGAGGTTACAGGGGGAATGGCCTTGCACCTAGTTTACATCAGCAAGAAACAGTAGTTAATTGGCTGTTAGCATTTACACGAAATGAGAGTAGCCAGGGGGATCTAAATGGCTAAAAGCTTTCTGAATGATGTGAGAGACCTTTCATAGAGAGTTTGTTCTTATGAACTGAAATAGTGTTCATGGAGTTACATTATTAGTGAAGGTTGTTTCCTAGGTGAAAAGAAACAGTCCTTTCCTTCCAGTTGCTATTCATAAGTGGAAAGGGAGTCATGATCTCTGATATATGGTCATTAAGTATTTCTGTAGAAGTCACACAGCCATGTGTTGACCACAGCTTGGTGATAGATCTGCTTAGACTTTCCTCTCACTGATTTTATGTAGGCAAAAGTGCATATCTAGGAAGAGAAAACTCAATTTAGGCAGACCAAACAGAAATAAAAGTTCTTGTCCTTCCTGATATGCCTTTGCAGGCAAGTCCTTTCTTTTAGCAAACTGAATGAGTCTCTCAGTGGCAGGACTCTGCTCAGTACTTTTGGTCTCTAGGAAGTCCTTTCTGACCCCTCTGCCTTTTAGTTAGTTGCTTTGTGATCTCCCTGTTGTCTCTGAATAACCTGTATGCTCCTTGTGGTACTCTTGCCTGCTAAATCGTTGCTCTGCTGAAGCCTCTCATCTCTTGCCTTCTTCCCAGGAATCCACTTCCTCTGATTGCTGTATACAATATATTGCCGCATGCTGAATGCTGAAAGAAAATTAGTGCAGCCTGCAAGTTCATAACAGAGACTGGGGACTAGGCAGTCCACCAGTCTGGTGTGGGAGGAAGAATATTATTTAGAAAGTCAACGTTTTTCTGGTACAGTTTTTGTAGCAGAACCATCTGGCTCTTAGTAGAAGTTACGGAGGAGTGTGGTTTGGATGGGCTTCTCATTTCTGAGCACCACTGCTCTAAAGAAAAGCAACCAAATTTATCTTTAGTATTTTACTACAGAGTGGAACTGGGAGCTAATGCTTTTCTGTGTGTATCAGCACACCTTGCAGGGAGGTTAAAAATGTTGTGTTGCTTTTTGGCCATAAGAAGGTAGGCTGGCTGCTTGTAGTCTTTACCTCTCAAGTGCCTGACAGGTTAGGTACCCAAATGTTTTGATGATCTGGGGTTTGTAATTGAAGTGCAGTGAGTTTTATTGTCATTTTGTGATTCAAGAAACTGAGACGTAGTGTTCACAGTGTGAATGAGCAAGAGAATCAGATTCTTCTAAATCTAACCCCAAGATAAATCTCCTTTCCTGGGTGTCAGTGTTTCAGTACTGTTGTATCCTGTATGAAGCTTCAGTTTTTTCTTCAGTGGCTCTGTACCTGAGCATGTCTTCATGATGGGTATCACTTGTGAGCCCCAAGAGAGTCACTTGAGTTTAGCAGCGTAAACCCTCCCTGTTGTTTCTGTGGTATGTTGTGCAGTGGTGGGACAGGATCAGTAGCATCACTGGGTGGAAGAGAAGGTATTCCAGACATTAATTTTGCATACTGTAAGAGAAGATTGTTGTCACTGATTCCCTAATACATGGGCAACAAACCAATTCTCATGATACCGAAGTACAGTTTTGGAGACAGTATGCTGTTCAGATAAGTGAATGTGTGAAAGATGTTAGTGATGATTGATCCTGTACTTAAATTATGAATGATCTTGCAATTTGTTTTAAATGCAAGATAAATAACTGCATCTTTTCTTTTTAGTTGATGTCCATCAGCGTGTTAGGTGTTTCTGCTTGGATGAGAGACTACCTGAATAATGTTCTCACTTTAACTGCAGAAACAAGGTAAATCTTTAGTTAAGCTTATTAATCTGTGTGGGTGACTGACTGGGGTATGTGTCATTCATTCTGTATTGCAAGTTTCCTAATTAGGATTTGTAAAATTAAGAAGCCTTCAGTTGAGCTAATGATTGTTTTGTTGAAAGGTGTATTTTTTGCTGCTATTTCTGGCACTAGTTAAAATTAGAAAAGGGGGAAAGATAAGAATTCAGTTTTGGTTTATTCCTGTGCCTTTCTCTTCTGACAGGGATACATTTTTGGCTCTTTGACAATATGTAACAATATTGTATTACTGTTTAGTTTTGGATACTTTATTCAGTCCAGAGATTTAGGAATTCTGTTAGTTTTATTGCAGCAGTGCTTATGAGCTGTAGTGATGAAACAGGGCCTCATTGTGCTGCATACTGTGCAAGTGCAGGACAGGAAGATGGCCTTTGCTCCAGAGAGATTCTGGACAATGCATTACTTTCTGGTACTTGTATGCAGCATTTGGCTTTAAAGCCATGCAGGAGAGATTTCTGTGAAATGTGGAAGGTGCTGCAAAGAACACCTCTGCTAATTGACCATTTTCTTCTTAATAGCAATTCTGTGTTCTGTATTATTTTTGTGTAATTGTACTTTTTTTGATTACGGTTCTGATTGATTTTAGGGTGGAGGAGGCTGTCATTTTGACTTACTTTCCTGTGGTCCACCCGGTTATGATTGCAGTCTGCTGTTTCCTCATCATAGTTGGAATGCTGGGGTACTGTGGAACAGTGAAAAGAAATCTGTTGCTTCTTGTCTGGGTATGTTTCATAACTTCTAAAACCAGTTAACTTCTACTGCACTTCAAGAGAGTGAAAAAGATTTTAATCCACAGGCACTAGATAAATACTGATTATTTTTTATTACCATGTTGAGTTATGGTATCGGTGAGGAACTGTAATTGCAAAGCACACAGTAGGAAAGAATTTATTGCCTAGACTGCGTTATGCTGTGACTGAAAGACAAGCAGTGTCTCAGTTGCAAAAATCCACTTCATTTAGTAGAGGAGTTGCTGAAGGGAAAAATAACTCAAGCTCTTAAGTACTAGTAATTATAGGAACATGAGTCTGAGCGCTCTGAAATAAACCCTTATGCTACTATTTGACTGTTAGCTGTGCAAGAGCTATCTACCACAGACGTTCCTTTATCCCCACAGTTGATTGTATGTGTAAAGTAACAGCATTTGTAGCTGATGAGTGTTAATTCTGAGTGTATTCAGAAGTTTTTTCTTCTTCTACATGGATGTGGAAATTTGAAGTTGCATTTGGTTGTGAGTAGGTCTAAAAATAAATTTCAAGTACCCAGATTTTCCTTTCATTTGGAGACCTACATAATTGAGCCAACAGTAGCTGAAAAGCAGTAGTCTCTCCTGCACAAGGCTCTGTGTGCAATTTAACTGTGATGAGGCTTTGACTGTAAAGGATGCCCAATGCCTTTTTCTTCATCTGAAAGCCAGTGAATTTGAGGACAATAAAAGAACAAATCAACCCAAAACAAACAAAAGAAACCCCACCCAAACAAAAGCCCATCATGCTTGCACAAATTTTAAAAGGCTGAGATTAAGAAGTGTCATGTACCTGTATGCTTCTTAGAAGTCTAGCTGGGCCCTTTGCAGAGTTGGTCTTTGTCATTTAACATGAGGTAAGCAGGATTCCAAGCAGTCTGTAAGCCCAAGAGAGTGGCACTAATGGATGTGAAAGAGCTGTATCAGACTTGACTACTGTAATTGCTGTAGGAGAAAGTGGGCAGGTAAAATCCTTCAGCTCTTGAGAATATCCAGGAGTCCTATACAAGCAGAGTTGGGCTCCTGCTGTGTTTTCACTGCAGTGTGTGTTGGGTTCTCACAAAGTGCATACAGTTGCACTTTTCTTGTGCATCTGTGCAGACTTAAGTATGTTGTACCTAAACCTCACACATTTTGCACAAAATGACCATAAAACCCTATGAGAAGTTGTCTGAGATCTATGCAACCTTTGCTTCTATCTAATGGGAAATATTCTAACTGCAGATAAAGCAGTTCCGAAACTGTACTGGGGTTTGGTATTAAAATGTCTTGTTTTTTTTTAATTTGAGAGGGCTGGAGTAAGCTTTATTTAACGTTTCCAGTTGGAGGTCTGCAGCAGAAATGTTCCTCAATTGGAAGAGGTCAGATGCTGTTTCTCCTTTTGGAGATTCATTAAGCCTGTATACAATATGAAGATTATTGTTTCAAAGACTATATAGTTGGGAAAAACTCCCATTAAATCTGAATAGGTAACATTAAGAGAGTAGTCATGTGTTTTTTATTTCTAGAGCTTAGCCTTGCAATGTTGAAGTCAGTGGGAATGAGTTCTAAGACAACTACTTAGTTATGAGCACATGCATAAAAATAATGGATTAATGCAATTTCATACCATGTAATTACTTATCTAGTATTCTTTCTTAGATACCTTGAAAGGGCTTTGTGCATATTTTTGTTTCATCTAAATAGTGGAAGTATTAAAATGTGGAAAACTTATTAAACCTTAGGGTTTTTTGGTAAGGTCACAAAATTATTTTCATAAAATATTATTTCTTTTATAGTGGTGATAGTTTTTAATGCGAGTTAAAAGGCAAAAGCAACTTTATGATGTAGACCAATGCCACATAGTATCTGTGAAAAAAATGTTATTTTTGGTATAAGCTTGAGAAAAACCTACCTAATTCAAAAGAAAATAAAGTTAAAATGGATTTTGGCCTTCAGTTTATTTATGCTGCCATTGATGAGAAGAAATAATTTATATCTTTTAGTGCTATCTGGAAACAAATTAATTGAAGTGTGTTTAGGCAGTCAAATTATACTAAATCAAAACAAGACATTTCTATCATTTTATGTTGCAATATTTCATTTGTGGGAATTTGAGATTTGCTCTTGCTAAGCAAACTGATAAGCAAAA
The DNA here is from genome assembly GCF_000695815.1 of Acanthisitta chloris. Lineage (NCBI taxonomy): Eukaryota > Metazoa > Chordata > Aves > Passeriformes > Acanthisittidae > Acanthisitta > Acanthisitta chloris. The sequence goes on from NW_008675300.1 coordinate 15,691, forward strand.
CTAAATGATATCTTCTTAAGTATGTCACTGTCTTTGATTAATTGTTAAGTGAATGAAGTCATGTTATACCACAGAAGTATGCAGGCATAAGTCAATGCTTCATTCATCAGACTAATCAGAAAAGTGATGGATCAACAAAATGAGCTTTTGTACAACCAGATGAACTAAAAGAAAGGAACCTTCATGTGAAACATTAACAACCTCTTCAATCATGCTTTTAATCTTCTTTTTGAAGTACACGATCAGCCATATGATGGCACACAGAAATATTTTGGATACAAATCTTGATGTTCCTGGCAGTGCGCTAATTGCTAGTGCCGGTGTTGTTAATTGAATTGGAATTTTGGAAAATCTAACAAAGCATAAGGACAACAAAATACATATATTATGGTGTTAGGTATTTTTAATACATATGTTTTTTAAAAATTTTGTCATGTAGTTAAATGATTGAATTCTTCCCAGCTTCACATGGGACATATATGTAAATTGAACTAATATTTGCTTAGCTTAATGGTAAGAAAATATAACACCTCGGTCTTCTGGCGTGTATGCTCTGGATTATTTGTAGAAGCAGCATCTTAAAGCTATGATAATTTTAATTACTTCAGGAATGTGTAGTCCTGAAGGATAGTTGGTCTAAAGAGCCCATGTGTACTTTAAGTGTCTATAATACAATTTTTCTATGTGATTGACCCATGTCCTCATGTAGAGGTGGCTGTGATAGTAGCCTGAAGTGGAGAATTTGGACTCTTCCAAGTCACTGATTTGAATGTATAAGAAGTCCAAGGATGGGAAACTGGAGTCCAGGTTTTATGGTGCTGGCTAGAGTTCTTTCAACAGGATTGGTTTTTTGAAATCCAGAACCATCCTTTGTCTCTTTTCTTCTGAGACTGTACATTTTTGGGTTTTTTTTAAGTCTGTTGTGCACATTGCCTAACTGGAAAAAGCCCCCTGAAAACAGTGCATATATTGTTTAAGAATAGTAACCTTAAGGGTGTGTAATCTTTTTATTTATTTTTAAAATTTCTTATTAAAATAAAAAAAGGATGAACTCTGTTGCTTGACTAGAAGAGCTTCATGAAAATTCCACTTTCTGGATGGAGTCTTCATTGCAAATTCTGTTATTTACAACTATGAGTTTCCTGTAATTGCGGCATTCAAACAGCATAGGATTCAAATTTGTCTGCATGTTTTCACAAAGGGAAAAACTCTTAGAAATATTTGATGGTCAATAGAGCAAATCCTTTTCTTGACTTTGATCATAAGGTTGTCAGAGTAGTTAATATTCCTCAGGGCTAAACGTTGTTAGACCCTGTAGGTGTGTGGTCAGTCAGTTTATTCATTTGATTATGGCAGTATCTTGGCAGTCTAAGTTGTCTATTGAGTTGAAACATGACCAGGCAAACCATCATTAAACTACTGGTTTCTCTGCAGTCCGATTAAAGAACAAGATGCTACTGACTGTATCACCACTTGGGGCAGATTCTTGTATGTGCATACACCCATTTTAGTCCATATGGTTGCAGACCTGATTAAATTTGGACATCTGCTATGTTGCAAGATATCAGTAACTGCTGAAGTTTTCCTAGAAGATCTGCTTACTCTGTGAAATGTTAGCTGCTCTACAGTACCACAGCACCAATTATTCTGCAGTACCTGTGACTACAGTTAGTATGAATTAGTATGAGGGTTTATTAATCATTAATTTTTTGGTTTTTTTTGTGGCATGTCTTTTTACAGGAATACATAGGTTATTTGCTGTGTAGTAATAAAGGAATTTGTTCTGATCCATGTGGACTTTTACCACAGTCACAGCTGCTCCAATACCTTGTACTAACATTTGGCACTGGAATTGTTATTTACCAACCAGAAGTATTTCTTCATTATTTAACTATCAAGCACTGAAAGGGAAGAAATAACTGACAAACATACTTGGTATAAACACATGCAGTTTAGAATTAGGCAGGACAGAGGGGGAGTAAATTTTCATATTTTGTGCCTTTTATCAGCAGCTCATTTATCAATGTGATGGGAGTGGAAGACAGAGATCCACAAGACAGGTTGGCCTGCCTTATTTGAAAGACTGGTTTAGTGGTACAGAGGGTAAGCTTCTTTCCTGTTTAGGTCAGGATTTTTGGGGTTCAAACAAGCTGTTAGATTTTGAGATGAATTTTGGTGATACCACAGTGTCACCACAGAGCTAAGCCAGGCTTTGCAGGAACAGGTGCACTGCACAGGGCTCACAGTGCTGTGGAGTGGAGTACATTGGTCCTGGGTCCAGTGCCAACCTCTCCATCTGCTTGTGTAAGCATGAGGTACATTTTGTTGACCTTTCCTTCTCCAATGTAAAGAAATCTGTATTGTGTATATCCTTAAAGGACTTCTTCAAAGGCAAGTGCTTTGAAACAGTGCCTAATTTCCTTAACTGGGAGAAGAGGGACACGCATTGCCTGACCATGTGGATTACTGGGAGGTGTGTAGTGATAAAGGTTGTTGCCTGCTGAACAAGCAAGAGGTGTATTTGAGGAGCATGGGGGAGTGTTGCAGTGGGGGAGCATGACAGGAATTGAGCTGGTGGGAGTGTCCAGGCTGCCTTGCAAATACTTGGCTTGAGTCCAAATGATTGCTGTGCTCATGGTGATGATCTGCTTCTTTCACCCGGGTACTTAGCAGCTGCCTTGAATGCTCAGACATGTGCCAGAGCGGAGGCAGCACAGCTATTTGAGGAGCATGGGGGAGTGTTGCAGTGGGGGAGCATGACAGGAATTGAGCTGGTGGGAGTGTCCAGGCTGCCTTGCAAATACTTGGCTTGAGTCCAAATGATTGCTGTGCTCATGGTGATGATCTGCTTCTTTCACCCGGGTACTTAGCAGCTGCCTTGAATGCTCAGACATGTGCCAGAGCGGAGGCAGCACAGCACTATTTGGTGCAGTTATCCAGTGGCTCAGAGTCACAAGAATTGTCCTGCCCCTTAAGGGCAATTCAGGGGAATACCTTTGACTTAGGACAGCAAGGTTGGATAGTGCTGTTAGGAAGCCATCAATTAATTATTTTTTTATTGGTGTGTTTCTGCAATAGTGAGTAGCCAATTGCTCCTCCTTTTGGAAAGAGGCACAGTGCTGAGATAAAAGGCAGATGTCTGACAGCAGTCATTTCATGGTTCCAATGTTTCTTCAGCATGAAACATGCTGCATGGAGTTCTGTGCCTCACTTACCACTTCATGCTGTACTTTTAGGCTCACCCAGTGGAGGTGACTACTTTGTCTGTTCTTGGGATTTATGTCCTGAGTATTGGTTTTAGCAGGTGCCACTGTGTTTGGCCTCATGATCCAAAACTTTTGGAGCAGACCTTGTTGCTGTTACCTTCGTTATTCCTGTTTTACCCCATTCCCACTTGTTCCACTGTTAATATTGCTTCCTCCCTCCAAGTTCTTGAATGTCATTGATACCCCGGGCAGTAGAGGAGCCTGAAATGACACCAGAGCTGAAAAGGGCTCTGGAATGATGCTCCCTAGTGAAAAGAAGAGGCAAGATAGGAATAGAAAGGTTGATGAAGTGAAATGTTGGATGTGAGTACAGGAAGCTGTTGAAAAGACAGGGACTGATATGACAGTAGGTTCAAGGGACTGTGGTTGTTGGGAGTAGAGAGCTGTGAGTGATACCAGGATGGGAATGAGGGATGCTGCATCTTGATGGAGAAAAGATGGGGAGCTGCAGAGATGATACATGGTCTTGCTGCCATAGTGCTTTTTTCCACCCTTTGTCTATTGCAGCTCGTCTTTTCTCATTGCTTGTTTGCCTAGGTTTTTTTTCTCTGCTGAAAGGAATAGGGAATGGGAGTATCCCTAAGAGCAAGGAAGAAGTAAATGAGTGAATGGATCCACAGAGCCCAGCCAAGTCTCTGTGTCTTGTTTGAAATGCAGCCCAGGCTCACTGGTGGGGCATGCCTTGATGCTGTGGTTCAGCTGCATTCTTGTTGCCACAAACTGAGTATAGAGTAGATGTTCTGTCAGGTAAATTAATTGTTTTCTTGCATAATCTTGCCCTTTAGACTATTTAACCATGGAGACACTTTGCTGTCTGCACAGGAGCTGTAGTGTAGGCTTTATACCTAAGAGCATTTCTTTACTCAAAACGGTGATTGAAGTGTTTTGGGGCATGCTGAGGCAGAGTTATTGTGTGTATCAGCACCAAATTGGTCTATTTTACAAGCAAAAAAGGATTTTATTGACTAAAGAAGCACTTTTATGGTGTTTAATTTCCTTGGTAGAAAATAAAGAGGGAGTAGACAAATGAAGGAAGCTGTGTTTTGAAAATTTGTGAGGAATAGGAAACTTTAGGATTTAATATAAATCCTGTGAAATAAGGGAAGAAGAGCAGGAAGAAAGCTATGAGGAAATTATGGTCTAATATCTGTCTTTGTCCTGCTCAGTACTTTACCATGAGCTTGCAATGAGTCTTATTCCTAGGAGTTCATTGACTTGAGGTAATTGAACCTTTAGCAAATAAATCATAATAATTGTCTATAGTGTGCATTTGCTTATTTTCCAACTAATGCCTATTTACTTATATAAGCAAAGATTAACCATTAAAGTGAAAATTTACAGCAGGTCATTAATATCCTGCAGAAGAATCAAGGCTGTGAACAAAATTCTAACTATTCATAAATAACTTTGTTTAGCTTTTAAAAAAGTGAAGGGCTTAGTAAAAAGAACTTGATACGTACCTTAAAAAACTAAAATGTTCATTGCCATAAAAAGAATAAATTTAAAAGTAGTTATAAAAATATTAAAAAGTGGTAGCTTCCTGTATAAAACTGGAACTGTGCAAAGGTCACAAGCTATAAGACATTTTGATAAAATTTTGTGATCTGGGAAACCAGCTCTAAAGTAATGGAGTTATTTGATCATTTTGCTATGAAATGTATTTCTTTTGAAGAACTGGATGACACGCAGTAGTTAATGTTGCAAGTTGATGGTTTCAACCCATTTCCTTGTTGACTTGTGTCACAAATTTCTGTGTTGTCAAGAAGCAAGTAAACCAAATTTAAAATCAAAATGACTAAGGAACTGTTAATCCCTATGGGGCAGGGCTGAGGGAGCTGGGGAAGGCAGGGGAAAGTTTGCACTGCTGGAGCGAATACGGACCATGTGTATGATGATTTGTTAATAAGTACAATGATTCATCAAAGAATCATTGCTCAGAAAATGAAGGATTTCTACAGTCTTGTAGAACAGCTTCTCGAAAAGCTCCCCATGCACTTACTTTTCTTCGCTATATTGCAACTTCTGACACCAGTTGTTAGCCCCTACCTGCCATTGCTATTTGCTTGCATACACAGAATGCACTTTTGTTTTTTCACACTCTGAAAGTGGGCTTAAGAAGTCAGTATTTTGACAGTGTTGTGTGATGGGATATATTTCTCCTCTAGGGATTAAGTAGATTGTGAAGTCTCCTCAGATTGACAGTAGTTAACTAGGAAACTGTCAGAACAGATGAAATAGGGTCCTTCGTCCAATAGCAGGAGCATCATGGAACATGCAAACTAAAATGTTTAAGGGAGAAACAAGATGAATTGTCACTCTTTTTCGCCTTTCTAGTTCTGATGAAATTTGGGTTGTTGCAGAACTCTGTACCTGTTCATGTTTTCATGAGTTGCCTGGACTCTTGCTTCCAAATCATACTTCCAAACTGCAAACAAAACAATCACACTATGTTTGGTACGAGCAGGATCAAGGGAGCATAACTGGGAATGTGTTCAGGTCTTTGATTCTCCTTGTGTGTGGGCTAACGGCCCAGATTTACAGGTGGCTGAATGAACATGAGGCATTCCATAGGTCATTGGCAACAAATTACCGAAGCCAGCTGTGGCACAGTAAAGAAACCCATGTGGAAAAAATCCATCACTTCAGGAACATACTTGGGTATGCACAGCTTTGTAGTATGGCTGCCCTTACCTGCTGGGCTGCTTGGCACCAGAGGGCCATAGTGACTTATTGGTCACTAAGTACCCAAAGTCATCAAATTTCTCCTGGTCTTAGCTTCATATCTGACTTCATGCTTGTACCAGGGTTTGGAAAGGCATCCTCAGAGGATGGTCCTGTGGATTTTGTCTGCTCCAGTGGGATTATCATTGTTTCACTGAAGGAGGCTGCTTCAGGGCCGCTAGAGTTTTAATTTCAGTTTTCCTTTGCCAAATATAGTTAGAATTTAGTACTTGCATTGTCCAAAATTTCTCTGAGAAATTCTGTGTTCTTGGAAGTACTTCGAAGGACATTTAAAATGTTTAAAATTTAAACATCAGAGGAGGCTGTTAGAAGTTGCAGTAGCTGAGTATGACCGAGTAGCATCTCTGCACTAGTACGTAGTACTTGTGGTGGGTTTCCATGCTGTTGATGTGTGTGGTTTCTGCATTAGAGGTTTCAGGATTTGGGTGTCAGCTGAGCTCACTTCTACACCTGTACCACATAAAGAGTATTCTGGCAGAACAGGATCTGGTGATTACACAGGGAGTATCTTTAATATCTTTCCTTGTCCCTTTATCCTTCTGTCTTTACATCTCTCTGAAAGTGGTTTTCACAGTAATGACTCTGTTTCTGTTCCCACTTCTTTAATGTTTGCTCTCTTCCACAAGAAGGGAAGGGGAACAGGATTCTCTTGAACTCCAGAGTCCCCAGTTCCTTCACCTCTCTTCAGGACTGATGTGCTGGGAAAATAGAGTTGTTTGAACCTTTGCAGGCTGTCAGTGCTGCAGCTCTGTGCTCTGAGGATGGAGCCACACAACGCGTACCCATCCATTGTTACAGAAGAAAAGAATCCATATGCTTGTATTAAAGGAAATGCTCCTGTTGGGAGGCTACTGCTTTACAGAGCTGATGCCTCCCTCCCTCTCTCCCTCTTTTCCCTGTCACCTGTGATGGTGAGCAAGCTTAATGAGGAAGCTGCAGGAGAACCAGCTCCTGTGGATTGACAACATCCATTTGACACTGAAGGGATGATAAACATTAGGATCTTGGCCACATGTGTGTCCATGACTTAGTGAGGAGCAGTAAATGTCTACTGCTTTATTTATTTATTTTTAAATTGGTAAATATTTTTACTTTGATTTATTACTCTCAGAAGTGTGTTTTCTACCATCATTTGTTATTCAGCTTCTCTCAGGGAAGCAATACTGTAGCTTTTTCACAGCCTTGCTGGGGGAAATCCTTTGGTGAAACTGGCTGCTAGGTTTATAGCAGAATCAAGGCACCACTCCAGTTTTCTGATGACTTTGTGTAGTCAGACTAAGGAGAGAATGATAGTGATTAGCAACTGCCTAAAAAAAGGGAAATGTTAAAAATTTGTGGGATTTGCCACATGAAAGGTCTCTAGTTCTTCAAGAGATTGTGACTCTGCATTAGTTGCTTGTACATTTATTTTGTGATAGCCTGCAGGTGTCTTTGCAAAACTATGCATGCCCTTCTGTGTCTTCCTCTTCCTACCCTCTCTCTGCCACCAAAAAAAAAAAAAAGAAAAAAGAAACAACCAGCAGAAAATATCTCAGCAATGGCCGAGACTACTCTGAGGGAAGTATGCTGTAGAAGGTAGTATCAGTGACCTGCTGGTGCAGTCTTGAACGTGGTGTATAATAGTGCTCCTCAGTGAGTTTGTGGTCTTTAAAATATGTAGCCACTCAGTTTCAAAACCAAGTCCCGGTTTCTAGCAAAAAGCAGAAGTATGTAAATGCCAGAGGATGCAGTTCACATTCAGTCTCCTGTGGGAATTTAATTGGGGACAAGGAGTAAACATTGAAGCCAGTAAAAATTTCCAGATTTGAAAGATGGAAATTAGGGGTAATAAATTTAAATAATAGTTAGAGGTTCCC
>NW_008675300.1:23591-47827 GCF_000695815.1 Acanthisitta chloris
ATTATTTTTAGAGAGAGGCATAATATTCCCTTCCAATAGCAGAGTGAAACTGAACCTCCTGTGTGCGAGTTTGGTGTGCTTGCTCTTATGTTGCTTACTTCCTAGCATGGACTTTCATGTGTGTAACCTCATTGTGTCTTTTACCCTATGGAGAGAGATGGGCTTTCTCAGGACACAAGGCTCGATTCTGCAGCACCCTGATGTGTCCAGATGTAGCTAGTCAGGAGTGCTCAGTCCCTGGCAGACCCAGAATGGTTTATGAATTAATCTGGCTAAATAGTTTTCTATCCTGAGCTATAGTCAGTAACTGGAGAAAATTTTAGGTTTGGCTCTTTTCTTTCCAACTACTACTTCAAGCTTTCTTAACTATGTGCTGACAAAAAATGAGGGAGTTTCAAATGTTAAGGCTGATGAATGAATTCAGTGTTACAAAGAGCAGCAAATTATGAGTTTTGCAGAGAAGGCCATACGTACACCCCCAGATGCATTGCTTTCACCATGATCAGTGAGTTTTGTATAAGATTCAGGGGTAGCAGGCAGTCTCAGGCTTGTTATTCAATTACAGGATAAACCCTTTGACTTTTTTTTGTGAGCTGAGAACTAAAATTGTTTTTCACTGAAAGATTTAGTTGTTTTCCCTCTCAAATGCCCTTAAGCATTCATTTTATTATTAATTGAAAGATGTAAAGCATGGGACATTCTTTCCTGCTTTGAAAGTGAATACTTAGAAAAGTAGATTTTCATGGGGTTTTTTATTTATTTATTTTTTCCAGAGAACCCTTTGCATAACTTGTAGGCATTGCAGTGATAGTGGATACATTGCATAGAAGCTGAATAATTTATATGTGTGAGAAAGCATCACTGTTCTTGCAAGGTGTGATTCATCTTTTCCCTCATATTTTTGAAGATGAATGTATTGGTTATTGAAGACCTGTAGTGGAGCTCTGTGTATGCTTACAATGCTGATTTGTAAGGAAATGCTGTGTGCTTTTCAGCTGTAATGACTATAAAGATGCAGTGTAATGTGGTGAAGACTAATAAAACAGGAACTTTTCTTTCAACACTATCTTTATTGGTCAGCCTTTGCAGGGGGAGGGTACAGGTACAGGTTTTTCCTGAAAATTAATGTATTTTTACATGCACTTTTTTTATGTGTATGTTGCATCTACAAACCTGATTCAGGGAGGTAGATTTGATCAGCAACGAGAAATTAAGACACTGTTCAGTATCTGTCAAGGTATCTGTGAATTACTTAGTTTCAGACTGGGAGAATGAAAAAGGTGCTATGTAAATGGCTGTTAAATCCTAACATTTGTGGATTTATACACTGTTTTAAATAATATCTCTTACTGAGCCTTTAATAGAAAAAGAACCCAAACAACTCACTGTCACTACATGTTTTGTCCTTTATATCTGTCCTAAGTAGATTTCAGAAAGAAATTGCTAAATTAGAAGCCATTTGGCATGTATCCTACTGATAGAATTATATCTTTATTCTGTTCTATTTTACATTGTGATGGTTTTTCTTTGATTTTTTTAAAAAAAGTTTGAAATCCATGAAGACTATAACTTGGTCTTGTGTACTGAGAATGAGGGGTAGCTCAGTCCATTGACATGAAAGAAAGTTTGCAGTCAAGAATGAATGGAACTATATTTCTGCTTTAAATAAAAGATAAATGGGTTACTTTTAATAGAGAACACCAGTTACGAATTTCCATGCAGCTTTATCCTGCAGTTCAGAAGGGGTTTGTTGATGCTATACAGAAGCTAGTCCTGCTCTTTTTAATTGCAGCAACTAGTTTTGCTTAAACATAATTATCAAGGTCTGCGCATCTTCATTTATACTTGTCTTCTATTTTTTAATAGTTCAAGGGTTAGACCTTGAACTATTAGAAATAGTAGTAGAAAAACATATTTCAGTCAGTCTCAATAAATATTTGTACAGTTAGGGTAATAGAAAAATATATTTCAGTCAGTCTCAATAAATATTTGTACAGTTAGATCTGACCTCAAATACCTAAATCACTTTGATAATAACATAGTTTTCAAGAACCTTGTTTCAAGAATCTTGTCAATTTTTTTTGTGTTTTTTTTTTCTTTGCACTTCTGGCTTTTAGTATGATTTGTATGTTTCCTAAATTAATGGAACAAAACAATTTTTTTTTCTTTTCTGCGTGTACGAGCGGAAAAAGGATTGTCCTCTTCACAGCAGTTTTAGCATAATATGTCCTGATAGACTTGTACTCTTGGGCAACAAGGAAATTTTTTTCTATGGTAATGTTCCTATGCTTCATTCAAGTCAGTAAGAAATGTTTTGTTTTCAAAACGTTTGCTGCATGAATCTTACATATTTGGGTTGCAAAATTGTATTTCAGTTTCCAGTCATGTGAAATGTTGATAATTTTTTGAGATGTTCTTTAATATTGTTAACTCTTCTTTTTCCAAATTTAAACTTTGAAAAGTTTTATATTTCAAAGAATATAAAAAGTAACCGAGACCATTCTGTTTTTTGCAGTACTTTGGAAGCTTGCTTGTAATATTCTGCGTTGAACTGGCCTGTGGTGTTTGGACCTACGAGCAGGAAATAACGGTGAGTCAGAAACGGAGGCTGCATTTTTTCAGCTGAGGAAAACAAAGGTTCCATTAGCTAGATGTTTTCTAATTGGTGTAGTGTTTATATCTGTTCATTATTTTGACAGTCTAATTTCAAGTGACCACCTTTTTTTAAGGTGGTCTGTTTAAACAGAGAATTCTTCTGGGAAAGCTTGTCTGTCTGAAAGGTCCTATCTGGGTTTCTCCCTACCTCCTCCATATATTTGAGAGTCAAATCCTGCAGTGTCTAATTTAAGGACTTAATTTTTTTGTTAATTCTTGTTTAGGCAGATTCTCATTGAAGTAATTGGAATTTTTGAGGATAAAGTATGAACTTCAGGCTTAAAATAAGGATTTTGAGAGAGATAATGTGAGAATTTGAAGGGATTTTGCCTCAAAAGTTTTCTGTTTTAAAGAGTGTGCTACACTGTAAACAGTGTGTCTTTTCAATAGAGGAGTTGCTGTCTGCGAAATCTACGCACTGCCTCCACAAGCTATAAATGCCAGATTCAAACAAAGCATGTCTTGACTATAAAACACTCTTCTGTAAACCTGTGAAGAGGTTTTATCTCTGTTTAGTTTTTATAGCTGCACCAACCTTTAATTTTCAAACTGAGGACTTGTAACCTTCATGTAAGAAAATGGGTAAGTGTTGAGCTGAAATTAAACTGAAGTGTTACTGTGTTGGCTGCTATATGTTTGCATCTTATACTCAGTCTGGTACATTTTTGTGAATAGAGGGACAAATATTTTCTTGCAGCTGCTGAGATATACCCAGTATACTGGTCTTTCCAACCATGAGTAGCAATTACATTGCAGTAAGATGGGAGAGAACTTTCCTGATAGTTACACAGTACTTGGGCCAAAGGAATTTCTGGCAGATTTGAAGTCTGAAGTTACGTGGCAGCACTTTACATCAGAATTCATTCCCTTGTGGGACAGATTTCAGAGGGATGTTCTAATATAACAGTGATTAAGGCTATCCCTTTGCTTTAAGCGTCAGCTTGTGTTGATGCATTTTAAAATTGCAAATACAGACGAGGCATTCTTCATCCTATTGACATAGCTGCCCTCTGTCCTCTGGGGGTTTTGCCAAGGATGACATCCATCTCTCCACAGAAGTCTTGTCAGTGCAAACTGCCTGAAATAACATAGCCTTCAGAGCACTAGTACATGCTTTTTCTAACCCTACTGTTCAGTTAAAGAACCTGAAGTTATGGTGTTTTTTAGTTTGACCCCCATGCTTTCAGTTACGTGCTCTGCTGCTGAAACCCAAACCTGGGACAGCTTGATAAAAGCTGGCATAGCCCTACCATATATTAAGACACTGATGATGCTGTTTCCCTCCAGGAAAAAAGCACTGCTCTCCCCACACCCTTTGCTAAAGTAAGCAGTGCTGAATTCCATGCCTGCATCTTCTGCAGTGGGTCACAGCAAACCCAGATACTCTGTTTGCTTTTCTTTGTCTCTTTTTCTTCTATCCCTATACATATATTTCTTGTTTTCTATATGTATTTTCTTTCTCATCCCTTGGAATACTCTGTTTGGGCTTTTGTTGTTGTTGTTGCTTTTTGTTCTTTTCTCTTTACGTCTGATTTCTTACTCCTATCACTGCTGCTTTTCATGTGGGCCAAAGTTGGGTTTCTTGCTGCTGAAACCCATAGGGAATGTGACAGTCTGGAAGAGCTCAGTTGTTTTTCAGTGTTTTTTTCATACGTGTGCAGGTCACTTCCCTGGAGCATGCCTCCTCCTACTCTACTTGATAAAGATAAGAAGACTCCCTCTTAAACCCATAGGGGGACTTGATGTCATATTGGTTTCAGTGTAGCATGAAATCACATGAGTCCCTGGTGGGTATCAGAGAATTGGTTAGCATTGGTGTAGGTGAGTGGGTGATGTTGTCAAAATTGTCACTGAGCCATAGCCACTTCGCTGATCCAGTATGGGCTTTCCTTGGCATGTGGACAAGTTGCTCTAAGAGTTCTTGCATAAACAATTTTCCTTCCAGCTCATGATGGCTCACAGCATGTAGTGTGCCTCATGACTAATTTATTCCACCCACAAGACTGAAAAGCCAGTGTGGGTTCTTGGTTTACTTAGGCGTTGATCAAGCCTTGATAGTTATTAGAAAAATAATAATGAGTAATTAGATCTTGGTAGCAAACCAAGCTTTACAGATCTTATGCTAAAATCAAACCAGCATCCCTGGTTTTTGTTTGTCTACACACTGCAGAAAAGTATTGGTGTATAGTCAAACAATTGCACCTCAAAATCACATACTGTCGTACACTACTGTGTGTATGAGCTGATAGGAAGCTATTTAGTTGATACATGAATGTCCTTGGTTTGACATGTTGGCATTCTTGGAGTAGTCAAACAGATTCCAAAATCCCTCCTTAGCTGCCTTGCTTTTAATTTCCTTCTCTCACTTCTGGAGTATTTTTCCCTCCCTGCTTCCCGTTGATTTCATAAAGAAGTTGGACACATTTGTGGACTGTGTTCAACTCAAATAAGGTAATAAAAAAGTAGTCTAGCAAATATGAGCTTAATTGCAGCTATATCAAGTAGTATCCAAAGAAAGCAGAGTGCTGACTTCCAATGCAGAGGAAAGAGAAATTCTTTGAGTACAAAACCAAATTATTTTATTATAGTGACCAGTGTGTTTGTGGTAGAAATATTCTGTGTTACTGTTTTTATGTACTTTTAGTACTCTACTGCTAGCATATTTTTCATATGGACAGCTGTGAATTCGGAGCCTTATTGGTTAAGAAATGAAAATTCTTGATTCTTAACTGCATTGTATGTGAGGTGCTATAGCGCTTGCTTCTGTTGTTTCTAACTGAGGTGTCATATTCAGGCAATGGAGAGCAGCAGCACCTCACTTATGAGTAGTCCAATTTGAAGGAAAAATACGTCAAGAATCCTTCTTTCAGAAGATAAGATTTACAAGGCCATGAGTGTGTATGAAGAAAAAAGGTCGCAGGGCCTCTTTATCTACACTTCTTGTTACTGATCTTGAGCAACATACTAAAATGGAGCACATACCTGTGTGCAGGGCTCCAGGCAAACCCAGAAAATCACTGAAAAAGACTCCTATGGTAGAATTCATCTCAATTAATTTTATATATGTAGAAGTTAGACATTTAAATCTAAGTTTGTCACCTTAGACAGTGAGGTGGATTTGATACTTCAAGGGAATGATTCATCTGCTCTGTTTAAATTATTTATCTTGAGATGAATTGCCCCATATGGCTGCCTGTTTCTTTCTATTGACTAAGAAGACACCAGGGAGGTACTTAAACTGGGACAGACAAATGCCATCCCTGATGTCTTGGATGGGAGTTGGTTCAAGTTTTATGCCAGGTAAAACATCTGGTAGGGATATAATCACATTGTATCCAATTATCCCTGAAGCTGTCCACAATGTAACTACTTTTCCAGCAAATGTTAATTTGTAAGCAAAGATACAAATAACTTTTCCCTGATATTTTAAGAAAGTCTTGTAAAGTATTAATACCGTAAAACCTGAAACAGTTCTCCTGTTTTATTTGCATACAAAGTTATTTTGGTCATTGCATTGGAAAGATCTCAGAATAGATAGTACTTGCGAATTTGGAGCCACAAACCTGCTGATCCATTGTGTGAATCACATCTCTTTCCTTGGTCCAGGTTCCAGTGCAGTGGTCTGATATGATCACACTGAAAGCCAGGATGACCAATTATGGCCTACCTAGGTACCAATGGCTGACTCATGCTTGGAATTTCTTCCAGAGGGAGGTAAGATGACAGCTGATTCATGAACTGAAGTAATATGTGCTTGGTAAATGTTATTTATTTGCCAAAGGAAAAGGTTTGAGTTTAAGTTAGTAGGTAAATAAATGCAAGTTCATGTCACATTAAACACTGTGTAGGGATAGTATCTTTTAAACATCACTTGATATACAATTCATCAGTTTTTGTAGGCCCTAAAGATGTTTAAACACTCAAAAAAGAATGTTACTAAATTTAGTTAAATTGCTAACACTCTCTTCTCCTTTGCCAATAAGGTTAGGACACCAGCACCTTTTAGGATTACTATGGCATTTAAGGATATGATAAATATAAAATTAAAAATCTGCAGGTGAAGTAAAATGAATGTTTCTATATGGTGTTTGAATATTAAACAGTGCTCCCCTTCCCATAGGCTCTTTTAGTTTCCTTTCATGGAGCTGTCATGGTTAAGATATGTGTTTAGCTGGAAAGGAATGGGAAAGGAAGTTTCCAAAAAGATGCCAACACTGTCTCTTTGGCTGAGGTTTGTGAAAGTAATCAGGGTTTTTATTTCCGTTGACTGGGGGGTGGGAAACCAACCAAAAAGCTTCCTTGTGTATTCACAGCTTTGCCCTCTAGCCTACTAAAATTCAGAACTGTTTTTAAAGAATGAAGTATTATGTTACCGAAACATGAAATTGCCCAAGGTAAAACCCATTAACTCCAAATATAACTCACGTGCAGGAAGAGAACTCTTTAAATGCCTGTCATTGTGCTACCCTTGTTGAAATGCTGAAATCTATCATTGTTGCACAGATTTCCTGTTTATTTAAACATTTCCTGGCAGCACTTGGTTAGTCTGTATTTATACTAAAACCTGAAAGAGGTTTAACACCAGCCCACTCCCCTCACGTCCCCCCACCCCCAGTCCCCTGCTCTGGCTATGCAAGTGCTCTGTGAAGCTGAGTGATTCTTCATATGCAGGTAGAGTGTTTATGTCTCTTCTATACCTGAGATAATATGATCAAATGGTCTCAATCAATTTTCCTTGAATAGAGCTGGTACTGTATTTTGGTTTCAGTGTATAGGTTGATTAAAAGCTGCCTCTTATCCTCCTAGTTGTTCTAGTGTCATCATAATACCTGGTTTTAATAAGAATATTAGTAATCAAACTTCAACTATGCCTTTATTTTTCTAGGGGAGAAAAAATTCCATTTAGAAGTTAGATTTTCTGTTTTCTGGCTCTGACCAGATGAATGATTTGGGAAAAGTTTGAAGTGAACTGAGAAAGCTCTCTTACAGCTCCTACTTAATTGGTGGGCTCTCATTGGTATTCCTTCTACTCATAACTCAGATGCTGGCTGTATGAGCCTGGTATGTGCTTTATGCCTGAATGAGCACGTTGCTTGGGGCCCTTTGTCAGTCAACAAAATCGAAATTAAATTCTGTTACCAGAGATTCACCCCTGATCAGCCTTGTGTTCGCTCATCTGTATCTTTTAATGTCTGAGAGAGATGGTAAATTATTTTCCCCCAACCCTCTCATTGGTCTAATATAAGAGTTGACTATGCTAATCAAGATAAAAAGGGTCACCTGAAGTCAGGAAAGAAGTGGGAGAGGGGAAGAAAAAATTTAAGAGTAAGAAAAGGATGTTTAATGAGGTGATCTTTGCAATTAAAGTGAGTAGCCAAAGCTTGATTGTTCATTAGAAAGTCCCATGTTGGGAGGATTTTGACTGACTAACGAACTGATAAAACCAGAGACATTAAAGCTGTGGTGAAGAAGGAAGAAATGAGATTTTTAAGAGGACTAGTGAGGTCAAGGCGCAATGTATGCCAACATGTCTGGGTACTGATCTGCTTGTGACCAAGGAGTGGTGTGGAATACAGGACTCTGGCTCTGAAGCAGATAAGGGAGGGGCAGATATTCCTAAGCCCATGGGTCAAAGGAACCAGGTGATGAATTACTCTCAGGCTGATACTGGAGAACATTCAGACAGACAAAAGTAGCATCTTTCTGCAGCAAGGCTTCATTTCAGTCATGTCAATCCACATCCAATGCCAAAGTAAATCTAATGGAGCTGCTTCATCCCTTTTTTATGTGAAAGCAGCTAGTAATGTGGTAGACTGGTTGTTTGGCTTTAAGTCTCTGGGTGTGTGTTGCAGAGGAGAAGACAGGTTGGTAGCCCTGGTGGGTTTTTACAGCCAATTACAGCTCATCTCCTTTGCAGCCAGACTTCTTGTGTTTATGCTTAATTCTGTTGCAATATTTATTTTAATATGATACCACTTCCTTCCATTTTCATTTCAGTATTTGTGATTTCTGTACCTTTTGGGTTACTCTTTTATTCCTTTTCTCTTCTGTATTTAGATAAATCTGTGCTTTTTCTGTTTTTCAACAAATGTGTTCATAGTTGTAGCCTTGCAGGAATAGTCCTCACTAGTAAGACCTTTTCCTACTACTTCTCTCAGCCACAGGTATACTTGTTCATTTGTAACCATTTTGATGTGAAATGATCATGTGTTAGTTAGTTCCTTGTAGTAAGGATAGCAGAATTCCAAGATAGGACAATTTCCATGAAGCATCCTTTGAGGAAACAATTGGGATTTAAAGGACAGAGCAGTATAATTGACTAGTTTAGGCATATTCATTGGTTACTACCTTACATTTTTGCTGTTGCTTATATGTCAAAGTACAGCAAAAGAAGATAGATGGAAGCTGTTGTAGTTGGTTTTGGTTCTATGTAAATATTTTGGAAATTGGTATTAGGAATTTATTTAGCTGTTTTGATGACCTGCTTTCATGAAGTAGCATCATTATTGCTGACCTTGGCTAATCCTTCCTTTGCAGTTTAAATGTTGTGGCGTGGTGTACTTCACAGACTGGCTGGAAATGACAGAGCTGGACTGGCCACCTGACTCCTGTTGTGTCAGAGAGTTCCCAGGATGCTCTAAGCAGGCACATCATGAGGATCTCAGTGACCTTTATCAGGAGGTAGGAAGAAAAATGTGGATATTTTGGAAGGCTTTGTACATTCTTCCTGATCCAGTAATTTTCCAAATTCATCATTTGCAATGCAGCATAGTAATTTATTTGCAGAGTGATGATGTTTATGGAAAATGTTTAATGTGTTTATGTTTTATTATTTATTAATGCTGAAGCAGAGGGAGGAAGGAAGAAAAAATGAACCAACCTACCCACCTACCCACCCTTACCTGGAAACTCAATAAGTTAGTGGCAGTGCAGTTAACATTTAAGATGTGCTTAAACGTTTTAACTCTTCTTACAGAAATGTTGTCTAAAATCACCTTTGTCTGAAGACTGCTCTGCAGACTACTATCTTTTTATGCAAACAGAATTCCGAAGAGCTTTGATTGTGCTTTCAGTAATAGCAGAATGACCAGCAGTCCAGGTAGTCCAGCAGCAAGAGAAAGCATGTCTTAGGTAGTTACAAGGATCTGAGAAGTGCATTCTTCATTTGATTGCTTTGAGAGTAATATAGTGTGCATAGCAAGGAGGACAGGCCTGAGAAGCATGAGTTCAGATGCTGCAGTATGAACATTTCTCTACTGGATGGTGTAGTTCTGCAAACCATGTTGTCTTGTCCCATTCTCTTGTGCTGTTGGAGACCCTTTCTTACAAGAATCTGTTGTGTGCCTCTTGTTCAGGAGCTATGGAGAGATACCTCTGAAGCAGGGGAGGTTCACTATGTAGACAAGCCAAAATGAATGTTAGCTATTGCCTAGAAACAGTCAAGTTTTGGGGAATGAATTTGTATAGTGTTGACTCTATAAACCAAAATTACATAATCTAGTCTGGATTTTCAGACATCCATCCTAGTAGTCTGTGTGCTTCCACTAGGAAGAGAAGATAGAACTGCCAAAAGCAAGGCACCTCGGAAGGCCAGTCTGCTAGGTTAGCTAAGATAGTGGCAGAGGCTATTTTCTTTCCACCAGCTACTTGTAGAATCTCTCTTGCCTTCTGGCAAGCCTCACTGATAGTACTTGTACCACTTTAGAAGTGTCAGTCTCTGAAGGGAAAATCCATTCAGGCTTCTTCTGGGGCCTGCCAGTTTCCTATGCATTCTTGAAGAAGAAGGAGGAATTGCAGCTCACTCTGCAATGATGATTGCTCTTTGTAATACTGTCGCCACTGTTAAAACTCTGTTGTAGAGCCCTCGAAGAGTGTAAATGTATGGAAACTGCAGAATGTGCATTTGTCCCAAGTACCCTTCCTACTTATGTGAACAGGCAGGAGTTATGTAGGCAGTGTCTCTCAATGAAAAAAATGGCAATGCTATTGCAAAAACGTTATTTGAGCTCAGGAAGCTCAAAAATTTCTGAGAAGTACTAGTCATTGGAGTGTCGTGTCAGAAGTGCAAGGTTTTCTCCTGTCATCTCTTCTGCTAACATTTCATTCCTG
This sequence comes from Acanthisitta chloris, assembly GCF_000695815.1. Classification (NCBI taxonomy): domain Eukaryota; kingdom Metazoa; phylum Chordata; class Aves; order Passeriformes; family Acanthisittidae; genus Acanthisitta; species Acanthisitta chloris. The sequence goes on from NW_008675300.1 coordinate 34,356, forward strand.
TAGCCGAATTCCAGGCAAGTGGTTCTCTGACCACTTCATATGTTTAAGTTCTTTTGGTTCCACTTGAAGAAAAATAATGCCAAAGATGATGATTACATAGGACAGAAGGGCTGTGTTAACACCCACTTGATAAAAAGAAAGGCTGCCTGGCTTTTCTACAAAAAGAAACCTGAAGGACACGTTTATGGTTCTTCCCCTACTGTACCCCAGAGCATTTTGGATAAATTCATCTCTTAGCAAAAATTTATTTTTGGTTCTCTACTGCAGAATCCATTCCAAAAAGGGACAGGCTTTGTTCTGTTGTACCAGCCACAAAAATACTTCATTTCTCTTTGAGATATGTACAATATTTGGTTGGCAAAACATTCTTTCCATGGTGCTTGTCTGTGGATTGTCTCACAGACTCTTAACGGTATGCTTGCTAATAAGTTTATCAGTATCATGCGTAACCAAGTTACACTTCCAAGGCTAATCTGCCTGACTTCTGCTTTGGAGAACTGAAGGAGAAAAGCTTTTCTAGAAAGTGAGGCAAAACAAACTTGCGTTGTGTGGTGGTTTGAGAGGGAGCCTGATAAGATTAGCCTCGCTAGCCTAAAATTGGCTTATGTAAATGCTTGACAAACCCTTTCTGGTGCTTTAGAAGAATTATTTGTAGTACTTCAGAAAACTGAAGTTTGGTTTGTCTGGGACTGATAAATATTTTTTGTTGTAGCTGTACTGTAATTTTTTGCTGGGATCTCAGAACTTCCTGTAGTCTAAGCTGGAATCCTTCACGATTTAACTTTTGCAGAAAGAAAGGTGACTTACAGTTCTACTTGAGACTATATTTTGGCAGGAGTCATGTTTTCCCTGCTGTATTGTGAAAGCTGTTTTTCAAATGTGTCAGTCGTCTTGGATTGCTTTTATTCTGATGAGTTTCACCTTTGGTGCAGTTCAAGGAACAGACTGACCTTAGAGAGATTGGTTGTGAGGGAAGTGTGAAGATGATGATGTGGCCTTGGAGGTTTGTTGTGGTCTGAGGACAAGAGGAGCTCTGCCCATCTTGTGCTCAGGAACTGCAGCCTAGATACAATGTTTGGTAGCAGTTGGTATCTTCAAAAAAATCAAACTTGCATGTTCAAGATTTTCTACTATTTTTATGATACAGTTTTTAGTATACTCAAGATTTGTTTTAATTAATTTAATTTTGGTTGCATTTTGGTTTTGTTTTAATGTTTAATTTTGAAATATGTTTTAGTAGAATTTTGAGTAGACTCAAAATTTGACTATACAACAAATATGGGTATGCTGATGACTTATCTTTTCTGCAGAGTGCCTTATTTAAGTTCAGGTTCGTATTCTATGATGTTATGGTAAATCAGAAACGTATGCTTTTTTCCCATTTTAAAACTGAAAATATAAAACAGCCTTTTTAATAAATAGGAATCGGCCCTTTAATCCATAGGAGTCTGAAGCTTATTCTTCTGACTGATTGCTGCAAAGCTTTATACTATATTTGACTTGTCAACAAGAGCTCCCCGTTTAGTGACAAACTTACTTTTGCAGAGGAAAGTATATTTATGTAGTGTTTAATTGCAGGCTACCAACTATGAAAATGTCACATAAGCAGAAATGAAATGCATGAATGTGGAGATAGCAGGGCTGGCTGAGTGTTTCACAGTTTTGAAACTCATTTTGAACGTGTACTAGAGCAGAACTGTAAGAACATCATTACGGGGAGGAAGACAGTCTATCTAGATTGAGTGTAATTTGTCTGAGTTATGTGTCTGTACTGCAGGAGATGTAGGCATTAATGTTATTGCTCTCTGTTAATGGATGTTTCCTCTAGGCAAAAAATGAACTGAGCTTGAATATTGCTGTGGTGGAGCATTTTTAAATTGTGACCAGCTTGTACCTTCATTCCTCTAACAAGTCAAAAATATTAAAATGCAGCCAGTTTGTCTATAATTATAAACAAATTTGGAAAATAGTATAATTACAACTGTCTTCTAGTTGAGGAAAAGAAGATGCCAACGTGATAGTTTTTGTTCCCCTCAAGTTCAATTATGTTGCTTTTGCTACAGTGTATTTTTTTTCTTTTGGAATTTCAAGGTATGCACATTTCTCCTTTTTCTCTGTTTTTGTTACTGTTCAGAATGTGACACAGTGAAATGATTAATAGAGCAAAACCATTGAGATCCCTTAAGTTACTCTGGTACAATTATCATATAGTGCATTAATTTTATTTAGATCCTAAATGAAAATCTATTGACTACAGTGTGAAATTTGTGTGTGTGGCAGAAATTGGGCCTTGCATCAAATATATTCAGGACTGCAGCCTCTGAAATTGTTGGCTTTGTGGAATTTCAATGTGATTGAGAAGTGTTATTTATCATGTCCTGCTTTCAGGTTCTGTCATTTTGATCAATTGCTTTATTTTCTTAGAAAAGCTATAAGAAATATGTAGTAAGGATATAAATGCAAAAAGTACCATTTTGAAGACAGTGCCTGTTTTGATGAGTTCCTGATGTCTGCTTCTGGGACCAGTGCCTCATGCTATTACCCCATCCAGTTTGTTACTTTGAATTTTTCCTTGGTGTCAGTGTTCCTTTGATTTTTGTGATGTGAAACCTTGCAAAGTTTAGAATAGAGAATAAGCATCATCTAGAGTAGCAAAGGGGCTTCTCTTCAAGATTTTATTCTAAGACTGGGCATCACTCTTCCTGAGCAATGAGCATTGTAACTTGTGCTTGCACTGTTACCCAGTATTTTCCAGAGCCACAGTCTCTTTGTGGATCCTTGTTGCCTTATTAGGGCTTGGAAGCTTTCCTGGAGCCTCGTGCAGGAGTTAGTTGGCCATGTAAGCAAACTGTAGAGCACGCATCGATGATTTACAGAGAGCCAAATTTCCATTTCTGTGAAACATCAACTTGTGATGTTTTAACAGAATTTTCATCAGACTTTTTCTGATGAGGTTATGCAGGTCTGTAGATCTTTCCTGGAGTGCTGTTTCAGCTTTGGATTGTGACATTATTTGTAAAAAATGTCTAGGGTTTAAAATAATTGACAGCCTTGAAGATCTTCAATTTAAGGAGAGAAACAAGATGATAAAGAGGATTTTATTCCCTCATAAAACCAGTTGAGTTTCTTTAGAAATCATTGATAGTTGATAGGAACTCACATCAACTTTGAGTTATTTCTGAATTGAAGAGTTAGCAGCTTGTTACATGCCATTAGTGTTTCAGTGTATGAGAAAACTTAAAGATGGCATTATGGAAGCACTTAAAATGTAGGCAAAATAATTTTCAAAGTATTGTTTGAAGGAAGTGAGAGAGGAGATTTTTGGGAGCCAGAAAAGCCAGCACTGGGTAGGATGAGCTAAACCTTGGGAACTGCAAACCAAGTAATATTGACTATATTTTTTAAATCTATTTTTGTTTTACAGGGATGCGGTAAAAAAATGTACACCTTTTTGAGGGGAACGAAGCAACTGCAAGTGCTGAGATTTCTGGGAATCTCTATTGGAGTGACACAGATCCTGGCTATGATCCTCACTATTACTTTGCTGTGGGCTCTGTACTATGACAGAAGGGATCCCAGGGCAGATCAGATCATGGCCCTGAAGAGAGAGACCCCACAGCAGCTGTCATGTCATTCCATGGAGCTTCTGAAACCAAGCCTGACCAGGATCTTTGAACATACATCCATGACAAACAGCTTCAATACACACTTTGAAATGGAAGAACTATAGGTGATGCAATGAATCTGAGAAGTCAGATGATTTTAGTCTTTTGGGGTTTTTTATTCTGTTTCATCTAATATGCCAAATATACCAGTCTTCATATGTATCAGAAAAAAACAAGCTAATGAATTAAATTGTAAGAGACCAGCATAGAAAGAAAGATATGCCTGTTGTCATCCTCTTAGCCATGGCCTCATCCATGAAACAGAGTTGATTTTGTTTGTTTTTTAGAAGGCACTCATTCAGTTGGGCACAGTAATATTTTACTTTGTCACAAGCTGTGCAATGTGTAAAACACTGATTCATTCACAGGTAGACAGAACCTCTAAGGCAGCATCATGGGAAAGGAAGAAAAATTCTTGTCTTCTGAAGAAACAACTGTGCTTTGGACAAACAAAATGTGACTTCAGTTGAAATTGACTTTCAAATTTTAATAAGCCATTTGGAATATGTCTTAATCAGGGATATGTGTATATATAATTGTGTGGTTTTGTGTGTGCATGGAGAGCAGAACTACAATTCAAGTTAATACTTGGATTTAAAAATTTGCAAGATTTGTAAAAAGGGTGAGATTTTCTTTTTTCTAACAAAACTTTTATGTTAGCTGTCGTTAAAGATGTTCTAAAACTTCTATTTTTATCTAACATAACTGTTTATTTTTTAATGTTAAATGTATTAACAGGGATTGAAAACAAACCTATAACTCTGGAGAATAGACTTTAATTTTCTGAAGAATTCTTCTTTGAAACACTTTATTCTATGGACTGTTTCTTAGTGGAAAAGAAGAAAACCTTAAACATTCTTTCTAAGATGGGAATCAATATGGGAGTAGCACATTTTTGTAGATAAATCTTTTCTCCTGTCTGTGATTCCCCTGAAGAAACTAGAAACAAAGGACTACAAGGAAAATGCTTACAGTTCTGGGTAATTGTAATTATTCTGGATGATTTTAATAATTATAAAAATACGTAAGGAGAAATTATACTTTGGCGACTTCTTCATTAAGAGCTCTCTGGTGGCTTAAAATGCCAACTGGAAACAGCATTGAAATGTATTTATTGAGGTGGGGAAAGTGCATTTTACTGTATTTTTATGAGCAATGTTTATTTCACAGGATTATTTTTACAATTGGCCACGCTTCTGAAATATATATTTGTTCCACTGAGTATAGTAGTTTGTGGCAAATGGGTTTTTTACATAATATTACATTTGAAAAATGGTTTCATTTGTTTTGGAATTTGTACAATAGAAGAAAAAATCAAGGTGTGATTTGATAGACAATAAAATTACTTTTCTCTTAAATTCCATGCTGGCTTTTTTATTTTTAATGCCTAGAGTGGGAATGTTTTGGGTGGGCGTTGGGAGGGTGCTCCTAGTTAGTGAGAGTTAATTTGACATGCCTTTACCCATGTGGGAATGCTTTGGGTGGGCATTGGGAGGGTGCTCCTAGTTAGAGTTAATTTGACATGCCTTTACCCATTCCACTTATTCTGTTGTGGAGAAAACTGCATTGGAAGTTTAGATGTCTTCTTTTATTACTTCTGAGTAAGCTTCTTAAGGGCTTGTGAATTTAAGCTCTTCAGTTGTGTGGGCTCTTGTTTGCTTTTTAGCAGTCTGCACTTTGGGTGGGCATTGGGAGGGTGCTCCTAGTTAGAGTTAATTTGACATGCCTTTACCCATTCCACTTATTCTGTTGTGGAGAAAACTGCATTGGAAGTTTAGATGTCTTCTTTTATTACTTCTGAGTAAGCTTCTTAAGGGCTTGTGAATTTAAGCTCTTCAGTTGTGTGGGCTCTTGTTTGCTTTTTAGCAGTCTGCATGTGGGTGTAATTATTTCAAGGGTAGTATTGCAAGCCAGATTGCCTTTCTGCTTTTGTACCTCTCCTACAGATGATAATACATCTTTTAAGAGCTAAGAAAAAGACTAAAGGATAGACCATCCCAAAATTTTGCTTGCGGTATCTTTGTCAGAAATACTTTCTTGTGTACCATTTGGGAAAACTTGGCACAATGTTACTGCACAGGTACAGCCAACTTACATCCCTCCCACTGCTCAGCCTGGGCAGTGTTGCTGTTGCTGAGGTTGAGGCTCCTGTGTAAAAAAGGAGCAGGTGTCTGAGAAAGCTTGAGTGTAGACCAGCTCTAGGCTTCAGCATGCTAGAGACCTGTGATACTACACAGAGGATTGAGTCATTGTTTTTCCCTGTTTAAAAAACAAAAAAAGAAGTCTATACAAATCAAAAATTGCAGAATCTTGGTTATGGACTACATGTAAACATCACTGTAAGTAATGTAAAAAAAGTAATGTACAAAGAAATGTAAAATGTCCTTTGTCCAGGGAACTCTAGCTCTTAATGTTTTACCCAAGGAGTGTCTCTGGAAGCTCCCTTAGCAATGCTTCAGCTATTCCTAGTCCTTCCATGTGAGGACTCCTCAGGGTACCAGCGAGGGTTGCCTGTGTATATTTTGTGTACAGGTTAGAGCTTATGAAGGAGCAAGTACAGCAAACCAAGCTAGGGGGATATGTTGGAATTAAGAGATACTAACAGCCTAGGTAATTTGGTTTTAGGCTTCCCAGATGCCAGTGAAGCACTGCCTTCAGTCAGTTAACTGCCTAGTCAGGTTATTTTAAGAGCAAAGGGATTGCTTGGGTTAGGCCTCCTTTGGTACAGAACCAGCCTTCCAGACCAGTGTTTGTGGACCTCCATGATGGTGAACATCTGTGGTGAAGGCAACCTCCCTTGGGCTTGGCTACCAAAATCCTGAGCCAATCTGCATTCAGTGTGGGGCTGGTTTCATTAGGGGAATGACCCACATGTAAGAAATAAAAGTATTCCCTCCCTAGTATGGACTATTCACAAGTATTCTTGGAAAGAATCCTTCTATTTTGAGTATCTAACCATGTTTGCAGAAGTAGGTCTCAGCTGTAAATTGGAACACTTTCAGGGTTTTTCTTTGACTGTGCTCAGGCTATGAGGTATCTCTGTTTTTCTAGGGCTTGTTCAAAGAGCCTTAAAATTAATTGACTAGGCTGCGGTGAGCCTGCTCTTTTCCTGTAGTGCTTTAGGATATCTGTAGAAGAGAGGCTGCTTGGCAAGAGAGGAGCATTTAGAGATGCTTGTGGCAGTGAAGCTACTTCATCCTTTTATTTCCTTTTCCTCCTCAGCTTTGCAGAAGTACTTTAAGAAGGATGGTGTGTTCTTTGTTCTCTGCAGCATAAACTGTAATGAACCAAATCTTTTTCAATGCAGTGAACAACTATGGAGATGCTCCTTAACATTTTTCACAGAGCACTTAATGTCAGGGAGAGCACCTGTATAGCAAAAGGGGCCACTCCCTGCCTGCACCAGGTGTTCTTGTTCTACCCATTGAGAATCATACCAAGTCTGTGGGACTGAGTAAGGTTTGCATCACACAGTCATGACTTGGGATTTTGGGGATGCTTTTAGGAGGCGAAATTCACTAATCCTGCTCTTGACAAGGTATCAGTTCATCTCCCAGGAGGTTATATGACAAGGCTTTTCCAAGGAAGCAGCTTTATTTTACCTTCTTTATAACTGTTAATTTTGTAAAAATATATGTGACTATAAAAGAATATGTAAGGATAAATAGTAAAAAGAGGCTGTTAGTCACAGCAACTATACAGTTAAATAAGACTGGGAAAGAGATTTTTCAAACAGCTTTTGAAGTTTTTACCACAAAAGCTTTGTATTGGGTTTGCGTGGCCAGGTTTTGGTGCTGGGGGGTCTACAGTGGTGGTTTATGTGAGAAGCTGCTAGAAGCTTCTCCCGTGTTTAACAGAGCCAGAGCCAACCAGTTCCAGCACGGACCTGCCGCTGTCCAAGGCTGAGCCCATCAGTGACAGTGGTAGCAACTCTGGAATAACTAAGAAGGGGAAGATGTTGTGGCAACAGCAGCTGCATTTGGAGAGAGGAGTGAGAATATGTGAGAGGAGCAACTCTGCAAACACCAAGGTCAGTGAACAAGGAGAGGGAGGAGGTGTCTAGGCACTGGAGCTGAGATTCCCTTGCAGCCCATGGTGAAGACCGTGGGGTGACAGGTTGTCCCACTGCAACCTATGGAGGACTAGGATGAATCAGAGCTCCACCTGCAGCCTGTGGAGGACACCACATGGTGTCTCTGCCTGGGGATGGATGAGGAGCCAAGTCAAGAGCTTGAGTCCATGTGAAGGCTGGTGATGAGTGGTGTCCCTCAGGGGTCAGTGCTGGGGCCGATACTGTTCACCATCTTTGTCGGTGACATGGACAGTGGGATTGAGTGCACCCTCAGCAAGTTCTCTGACAACACCAAGTTGTGTGGGGCGGTTAACATGCTGGAGGCAAGGGATGCCATCCAGAGGGACCTTGACACACTTGAGAGGTGAGCTGATGCCAACCTCATGAAGTTCAGCAAAGTGAAGTTCAAGGTCCTATGTCTGGGTAGTGGCAGTCCCAGGCACACCTACAGGTTGGCTGGGGAAGTAATTGAGAGCAGCACTGAGGAGAAAGACTTGGGCATGATGGTGGATGAGAAACCATGAGCTAGCAGTGCGCACTAGCAGCCCAGAAAGCCAACTGAATTCTGGGCTGCATGAAAAGGAGTGTGACCAGAAGGTTGAACGAAGTGATTCTCCCCCTCTACTTTGTTCTCATGAGACCCCACCTGGAATACTGCCTGCAGTTCTGGTGCCCTCAACATAAGAAGGCCATGGAACTGTTGGAGCAAGTCCAGAGGCCACAAAGTTGATAAGGGGATTGGAGCATCTCCCTTACGAAGACAAGCTGAGGAAGTTGGGGCTGTTCAGCCTGGAGAAGAGAAGGTTGCTTGGAGACCTCATAGCAGTCTTCCAGTATCTGAAGGGGCCTACAGGGAAGCCAGAGAGGGACTCTTTGTTAAGAACTGCAGTGATAGGACAAAGGGTAATGGGTACAAATTGAAAGAGGGGAAATTTGGATGAGATATCAGGAAAATGTTTTTTACTGTGAGGGTAGTGCGACACTGGCACAGGTTGCCCAGGGACATGGTGGCTGCCCCAACCCTGGAAATGTTCAAAGCCAGGTCGGATGCGGCCTTGAGCAGCCTGGTCTAGTGGGAAGTGTCCCTGCCCATGGCAGGGGGATTGGGACTAGATTTCAACCCCTTAACAGTCTATGATTCTATGAATCTATGATGCCTGAAGGAGGCTATGTCCCCATGGATAGCCCATGCTGGAGCAGGTTCTGGGCAGGACCTGTGGAGGGAGGAGTCCATGCTGGAGCAAGTTTGCTGGCAGGACTTGTGACCCCTGTGGAAGGTCCACGCTGGAGCAGCTCATGAAGAACTGCAGTCCATGGGAAGGACTTATGTTGGAGAAACTCATGGAGGGCTGTCTCCCATGGGAGGGACCCCATGGTCAAGCAAGGGAAGAATGTGAGGAGTCCTCCCTATGAGGAGGAAGGAGTGGCAGAGACAACCTATGATGAACTGACCCTAACCCCCATTCCCTGTCCCCTGCACTGCTGGGGAGAAGGTAGAGAATTCAGGAATGAAGTTGAGCCTGCAAAGAAGGGAGGCATGGGGGGAAGGTGTTTTAAGATTGAGTTTTGTTTCTCATTATCCTACTCTGATTTATTTGGTAATAAACTAATTGCCCCAAGCCAAGTCTGTCTTTCCCATGACAGTAGTTGGTGAGTGACCTCTTCCTGCCCTTATGCTGACTGAAAAGCCTTTCATTATGTTTTCCCTGTCCAGCCAAGGAGGGGAGTCATAGAGTGGCTTTGGTTGGCACCTGGCATCCTGCCATGATCAACTCACCATAGGCATAAAGTGAAATCGAATCCAAAACTTTAAAACTTTTGTATAATTGAGAACTTCTCATTAAAAAAAAAAATTGTGATGTCCTAAATTTTTGAGAGTTTTTATGCATCTACTTGCCTTTTATTCAGCACTTCCCCACCTCAGTTGTTTCTTGTGCATAGATACTGTGAAAAGTAGATAATTAGATAATGCAAGCAGGTAAGAAACTGAGCTGTCCAGATAATTCATATATCTCACGGACTTTGTCAATCTATATATGTTCACATCTCACACTCCTGCTGGTTTAGCCACTGGTTTACATATTCCATCAGCTGATGGGTCTCCAGAACACCCAATAATCCTCAGGTGTTCCCATAGTCAGTTGGAAAGTAAAGTCCTGATAGGCCACAGATGCAGAAAAGAGAGCATATGACCTCCTAAGCACCCTCCTAGCCCAAAAATTAATGATCCTGTGATTTCACTAATTTGTCCTCCTCCAGACCAGCTTCCCCTCTGAAGGCCACCCTTTTCCCTGGAGGAGCTGAGGCTGCATCATACTCTCTGCTGCAAAAGCCTTCAGTAGTCAATGTGCTTCCACTGAGAGTATATCCACAGTCTCAAAATGTAAAGTGTACATTTTCAGTTTGTCTCCTGTATCTATTTTATGGGAGAATGGTCATTCTCAAAAATGCTCTGGGGTGATTCACGGACAGGTATTACTTTTACCATTCCCCACCACCTAGAGCAGTGAGCTCCTGGCAGCCATCACGTGTGCCACTGCAGGTACTCAGTTGATAGATCAGCATTGTCTGCAGACAGTTACCCTTTATTAGTGATCCATGGTGTGTTGTTACCTGCTCTTATTCTACAAAAGGAGTTTGATCTCATCTGTGCACTAATGTTTTATCAAGATAATTTGCTGCCAGGTTTGAGGAGGATCTGTAGCCTGTGAGATTCAGCAAAGCCGTTGGTGTCTGGATGTACTGAAAACATAGCAGACATTTTTTAAAGTAGAGATAGAGGTGTGGAGTTCATATTACTGAAAGTAATTTAGTGTTCCCATTTTCTCTGCTGCTGCAGGCTGGAAAGGGAAAGGTGATGGTCACTCACACAGGAGAAGGGCAGCTCTGTGTAATGGAGTTGTGGCATCCTGGTATCAGTGGCTCTAGTATGGTTTAGATATGCTCACAGTTTGCCTGGCTTACTGTCTGGGTCATTCACTGACCTCAGATTTAGTGTTCCTTCAAAATTATTAAGAGGGAAAAAAAGTGTCATGAATAAGTTATTGCAAAACCAGGTTGACCCATTCAAGCATGCAGATGTTTTATTTAAATATTCCTCAAATGTCTATTTATTCAGCATAACACATGTATTATGCTGCCTTCTGAAATACGAGATATGACTGTCAAACAAAATTGTCAAAACAACAACCTTGGTTTCTTTGTATGATACACAGAAATAATTACATTTCATGTACAGTACAGATGCATTTTACACAGTCATCAACAGTCATTCACTACCAAAACAGCATTTAAATCACCTAAAACACCAAAAAATGTGTATTTCCCAAATTCGGAATAAATTAATGGGTTTGCATGTGACATATGGAAATAGGAGACAAGACTGGAATTCTGCAAAATCTTACTAAATTATCTCTTAAGCTGCATTTTTAAAATGAAAGTACAAGTTGCTTCAGGGGTATAACTGTTATGCAGTGTATTGCTATAGTGCATTCTTTCTAGTCCCTATGAAAAGGAGAATAAAGAGCTCTTAAAAGACACATGACCTGATGGAGTCTGTAGGTTTCCTGGGTTGCATGTAGTCTGTACCAAAATAGGTTTAGTTACTGCCTTTTTGCATTATTAACCTGCTATAACTAGTCATGAAATACCATGTCATAAACAAGTTGTTGCAGAATTCTATCATCAAGGCAGTTTTTATATCAATAACTGTTTGGCAAAAGGTGGAGATCAATTATGAGTAACCATGGCTAGAAGTAGGATGCAAGTAAAAACTCTGCACGTGTTCTGCCTCTCCTTAAAACCCCACTGCAGTTTATGTAACCTTCCAGCTTCAGCGGAGCTACTGCAGTTTTCCAACATGGTAGAAGAGAGGAGAGCAACACCAGATAACGGACTTGGGCAGGGTTCCTCAGAAGGAGCACTCCTCCTCTGGGTCAGAGGACAGCCTGTGCTTCTGCTCTCTGCTAACATTTGGAAGAAGTGTAGAAGCTCAGTTTACATTGAGTAAGTTATTCTGATTTGAAAGAAACAGTGGGAAGTTAATTGCAAATGAACCAAGCTTCAGCATAATAAATTATAAGACAAAAGAGTAACGAATGGCATTACCTACTCTTTTTACCTGCAGTCTAATTCTAATATGTGACATTTTTGTATTTTGGTGTATATACTGTAACATGATAGTCCATCATCTATTCTTCAATGTCTGTTGACAGGTAGAGAGAAAGACCAGTATTTTTGTGCAATAAAAAGTGTATCATCAGCAAGTTTCAGTTTTTAGTGGGTATTTTGTCTTAATGTAAATGTTCAGGTCAGTAGAATGCTAGCAAATACTATACTGAAACATACACTACTCAAACTATTAAATAACTGTGTTAATCATTTATTGTAATGGTATCTAATGCACTGAGCCTTTTGATTTATATGCATATTTTATTTTGCAGACATGCAATTATTTCTGATCCAGTGTTTTTGATGTATATATGTATGTATCGATATGCACATATTCCATGTATATTTGATGTATATGATGCATGGTATGTCATGAATATAAGAAGCATTATGATACATCTCGTGTACTCTCACGAAGAAAAATTACATGTTTTTTATCAGAAAGGTTTCTGATAATATCAATATCTTAAAAATGAAGCCCAAAAGCCTTAACTTGTAAAGCCTTCATATTAGCTTTTAGGCCTGGCCATGTAGGCAAATTCCAATTGAAATCAATTATATTTTATGGCTTTGGGACTCAGTCCATTATTCTATCATTGTTCTTAGGTAATTAAATATTTTTCACACAATATAAATTCTCAAACAAGTTTGAAGATGCAAGTTTACAGATAATTACAAAAAGAATTTAGCCATAATTTTAACTGAATGTCTTTCAGTATCTTCCAGTGTATCTAATATTCTGGGTGGTGCAGAATGTGAGCAAGGAAGGTTTGGAGACAAGTGTTATCTGATTCCAAAAATCATCTTTGTGGAAATTCAAATAGGATTGATCCTGTAGCAGTACACTGGGACAAGAGATTTGTTCTGAAAATACAGCAGTAGACAAGATGTTTATGGAAGAAAGGATGATTCAGCAGTAGCCTTGAAATCCCAAATGGTATGGTAATGTTGGAATGGGCAACAATCTGTCATAGAAATAGAGGACAGTGGACAAAAAGGACAATGACTGGACAGCCCCTTTGTGGTGCACAGTTTGGCTGCAAGATTATTTAAATGTTTGCCATTAGAAGTTTATAGTGTAGATGAAGTTGTGTAAAATACCTTAAAAAATAATCCTGATTCCTGATACAACAGGTGAACAATGACTTATTGCAGTTGTAACAGTACCTAGGAAGCAAGATAAAACAATAGTAAATATTGAACTAACTGAACATCTTTAGTTCACTAATGAGTGTTTGAGTAAGAAATACTGCATTTTTCAAAGGGAAGTTATTTGTACAACTACCATGGAACATTAACAATCAGCTTGTTGTAAGTGCACGGAAATGCCCCTTTCTACAGTAATATTTTATCATGCCTAATCTGAAAAACAACGAAAGTAAACTGAGATCACAGCTCCAAATAATTTCAGCATGCATTATGGTTGTAGTTCTTTCAGTCAGTACAAACATATTTCATATGAGCATTTTTTCATTCATTTTTTGACAGTTCCTCAACAAGTTTGTGATTTATTAACAGAAAAAAAAAGACGTTATCAAAATGTTTCTTGTTGTTTTGCATTCAGC
>NW_008675300.1:47847-78372 GCF_000695815.1 Acanthisitta chloris
GTTTTTTTTCTAAAAAGAGCTTTCATGATAAGAAGAAGCATCAATGGGGACATTTCATTGTGCTCATATAGTAAGTCAGGATGGTCACAGAAGATTCCACCGTGCATCAGTTTGGACAAGGGGTAAGAAACTCCGTTTGGTTCACACCCTACGACACCAAACCCCACAAAGTGTTTTGCTTCTCCTGAACCTCTTGCTCTGCGGCCACAGCACACTCGTCAAGGGGAGTTGTCTTTGTCAGCTCTCTCATTCCTCATGACTCGTTTTTCACTGCTCGAGCTCAGCTTGCAAGTGGTCTTTATGCTAATTTATAAATAATTCCTTATTTTATAAAGCAGATACTCTGACAATGTTTCCTCCTGAATACTCAGGAGAGTCCGGCCTATCGTCTCCTTCGGGTGTGGTGACTGGAGGTGTTGGGATGCTGATTATTGCTGTAGTGACATAAGGCTGCTCACAGTTTAGTTTAACGCACTCGTCCACTTTGGCATTTAAGCTGGAACGGCTGGAGGAAGAAACAAAAATCCATGAAGAAACAAAGCCCATGTTACCAGAAACCTCTCATGTGCCCAATTCCATCCTGCCCCATTGGAGAGCTCTAAGTGCAGAGCAGTACCATCCCATTGCCCGGCACCACAGCAGCTTGTGGTCCATGGCTATGTCCAAGGACAGGCCCCTTTCTCCCTTCCCACCATTTCAGAACTTCTCAGTCCATCACCTAAGTGTTTCTGAACAAGGGAAGCATTTGGCCAAACTTAGGATAGCCAAGTAAGTGACTTGCTATGCAGGAAAGTGGAAACTAAGGGCCAGACCCAGTGTCCTGCAGATTCCTCCATGCCATGTTTATTTAAGACCATTTTGTGATTTAAAAACATTTAGATATTAGGAGAAATTTCTTCACTGAAAGGGTTGTCAGACATTGGAACAGGTTGTCCAGGGAAGTGGTGGAATCACCACCCTTAGAAATGTTCAAAAGGTGTGTGGATGTGACACTTAGGAATGTAGTTTAGTGGTGAACCTGGTGGTGCTGGGTTAATGTTGGTCTCAGTGATTTTGGAGTTCTTTCCCAACCTTAGTGATTCTATGATTCCATGTATATTCTGTGTCCCTGGTAGTAAGGCACACCTATATGCACTAATTAAGATAGAGTCAATATGTTTGTGGAGTTGCTGCAGTATCTCAGCATCCTAAGAAGCCTGTAAAACTCAGGCTATTTCAAGGTGAGAGTGGCATTTTGTGCTTGGTTTTAGGTTGTTTTCTAGCACAAACCTGGTGCTTTCTGTTTTTACATATTTGGTGTCTGGAAGTATGGTGCAGGCAAGTCCTCTAACAGAGAAAGGATGGATCCAGGCAGAATATTTCCTGAAAAGTTAAGACACATTGGAGCTTTGTGCTGACCAGGAGGTCTCATTGCACAATAGTTGCAAAACTTCAGTAGCTAAAAGGTACTGAATTGTTCATTGAAGTGAAATCCAAACCTAGTAATTGTACAAAGGAAACTACTCACAATGTAGCTTAACAAGACAATCTCTATAGCAACTAGTAGTGAAAATGCTTCTTTTTTTTAAATGGTGGCATGTTTGAGTTCAATAGAAAACACTTTTGGGTTTCCTGAGACCTTTGCTGGGTTTTCAGAGGTGGTCTTTTGATATACCTGAAAGCCAAATGCTTTACTTGTGAGAGTACAGGGACATCCTGTAAATTATAGACTTAAACTGCACTTTCCTCACTTTAGTAGTAACTCCTCAAACTAGGAAGTACATTTTTCTTATCCATTTTATATTTTTTTATTTAGAAGAGTCTTCCTTATGACTATTACACTTAGGACTTTGGGAATCAGTTTTACTTCTCGGCTCTGCAGAAATGCAAGGAAATCTTATTTCCCTATGCTTCTGAACCAATCAGGGGCAAACAGACCTCATCCCACATGCTCATCTTGCACATCTGAATTGCACATTCATCTGTGCAAAAATTTTTCTTTGCAAAATTTTTCTTCTTATGTGTTTGCCCATGGCATATAATATTTGGTGCCCTATTTCATTTGGGGTACCTGAATGCTATTTGCTGCAAACAGTACATAGTAGTTTGTACGGAGGGTCTGAGAGGGCAGAAATGGATAGAGAAAGACTATTCTATTGTCTTAGATTAAGCTTGGAGCAAACGAAGTGCAGAATCCATTTTTGGATTACTATTGGACTCTCATGTTTAACCTCACAGCCTTTCTATACTGCCCACAGCTTGGCTATACTGATGCCATCTCTTCCCTAACGAAGCCAGGGGCTTCAGCTCTTGGTGTGCTGATGCACATGAAGTACCTGTTAGACAGAGGTGTCCTCTCTGCACATCTGATCTGGATGGTGCTGAGCTCTTGCACGCTGCCTGGCCGGCTGCCAGTGAGGGTGGTATTTGGGATGCGGTAAGTCTTTTTATGTCTTCGTGAGCAGCAAGTGCTGGTAACGCCTTGTTGAGATGAGAGAGAGGGGCTGTGGCTTGGGGGTCTATTGACTGTAGAAACCTCCATACAGCTCTCTTCATAGACTTGCTCATCCACAAACTCGTGGTTCTAGCCCAGAGGAATCCAACAAAGAGACAAAGCACACACAGAAAGATAATTAGTGTGAACATGTTAATCATGATTGTTTAAAGGCTTAAATTGACACAACTGAATAAACTGGGAAAGTTTGACAGCTTATTCTTGATTATAGTGTTTAGCCCTTATTAGCCTGGGCTGAATAGAAATACAAATGTAAACGTTGGAACAAAACGCTCAGAGATCTAAAGAAGAAAATGTTAATCCAAATTATTTTGCAAAATAGCATGTGATTTTAATGTAGTTTGCATTATAAATATCTGTATAATCTATGAAGTGCCACAAAATAGAGGATTATGTTTATTAATAAAATGCAAGAGGTGCTTATGTAAATGCTCTAAATGTCAGTTGGAAATAAATAAGATTTATTATATTGAACTATAATACAATAAAATGCATAAATATTTTTCAGATAAGTTTATAAAGCTTCCTTTTGAATTAAATGTTAGAAATCAGGACCTGAAACATGTTTTGAGGTATGCATCTATGTAAAAGAAAAATTTTCAAATAGAAGTTTTGATTAGAGAGTAGATGGTTATTTAAGAGGATCCAGAAAGTTCCTAATTACTGTAGATGGCTGCATCAAAAGCAGTTTAGAGGACTGAGCATTTGAGTTAAATTAAGTCTTTTTATTCATTCAGTCTTTGCTTAATCCCAGCATAGACAGTAGTTTTATAGGGTGGTCACAAAGATGAACCCACATTAACCCAAACAGCCAGTTTACATTGACTCAGAAGGTGATTAGGGAGCATTTTACACCAGCCACGATTTCCACATTTTCTGTGTGTGCAAAAGAGTGTGAAATAGTGCTGTTGCTTATGGCAGTGCGGGAAGGGAGGAGATGTGGCTGGGTGGGCAGGAAGAAGTCTTTATACTCATTTAAAAGTAGAAGGCCAAACAAAAAAAAGTGTGAATGTATCTTGATCTCTCCTTATAGAGAAAAATCTTCCCAGTTACTGCTGGAATTAGTCTGAATCCTGAGAATGTTTTAGGGGAATGGTTTAGAGAGCATGTTCTGGTTGTTCTGAGCTCAGTCTCACTCACACCAGATTGGTCAGCCTGCTGCATTTTTGTGTATTAGAATGAGGTAAATTATTTTTCCCCTAAAAAATGATGCACTAATTGGAAAGGTGTTGATGTTTTTCAGAATTACCATATGGTGCCAGTATAAAACATGTGAACAAAGTAAATAGAGCAACCACTCTGTCCAAGATTTGCAAAAAATAGAAATACCTTTATAGGCATATTATTTTATGTTTCCATTTCTTCTGTTCTTCTTCACTCAGATATAAGTTTATGTGAATTGAGAGTTGTTGAAGAATGCAAATTTCAAGTGATAGAAAAAGAAAGAACTTACTTGACAATGTCTTCTATAAGGCATATGTCAGTCACAATGAAGATTGTGATCACACAGTAGGCATAAAATTCAGAGAAAAAAATGACCTAATTGCCATTTTTAGATTACATTCAAGGGCTTGCAGTACATTTGCCAAGAACTCTGCTATTTTTCCGATTAAAAGTAATTTTATGCTTCCTAAAACTTTTATGGAGCAACCAACAGGAATTCAATTTGTAGGGACCATTAAAGAGCTTTATTGAGTGAACTTTTAATATAGACTGGAAACATTTTGAAACTCTATAATAGCTCCAGTTAATAGACTTGATTGTACTTATTAATTAACTGTTCTTAAATTAGCTAAAAGTAGCCTGTAAAATATAACTTTTAGTGCAATTAGTTTCATTATTAATGTAATTTTCACAGAATTCCATAACATTGCCCACTCTGCATTTCTGAAAGTGGATGAGATCTTATCCTATTGACTTTCAAGTGACAAAAAAAAAATAGAAAATATGCCTTTTCTTCATATCATCTAGACCGGTGCTTATATCACAAAGGACGGTGAGAGTCTAAGAAGGCACATCACTCTTGCTATTATACCATGAACCAGAAACTTGCCAGATTCCACATGCTGAGGGCCCAAAATTTCAAGTTCCCACTAAAATTTTAGGAATGCATGATTTGCAGACTATAACTTGGAACTGCTGCATACATTTTTGTGTTCGTATGTCATAAGAACTCAGTGCCAGTGGCAGGGCTCAACGACCAAGAAAAAAAAAAGAAAGTAAATTCTATGCAAATATAAGACACAAGATAACACTTGCTTTTTAGATTTATTCTTCAAAAAGAAATTAAAAAAAATTTAAAGTTTTACATATTCCACCATTGTAATTAGAGGAAATGTGAAACTTTCGGGGCTGAATTCAGTTCCCACCAAATGACTAGAAATTTTTTTCCATGATTTCTATGAGGATTTGACGAGACCTGTGGCTACTACTCGGGTTTTAAAATATGTTCGTAATGTTCAACTGTGGAAAAATTTTAAAGGCAGATTGCTATGATCAGGGTCTAGTACAAAATGTCTCAAAAGTGTTCCAGAAGGACTCGACCTGAATCTTGGCAAAGAAATCACATTATATTCTGAACAGGAAGCAAGATATTTTGTCCTACAGCACACTGTATAAAAATGAATACTCCCAAAGTAATAATGGAGGCATAAGCACCTGTGGGATGACATATGGCTATCTAAGTGATGTAACAAATGGGCTCTTTTATGTACAAAGAAGTGCTGTCAAAGGATAACATTAAATTACACACATACATACATCATGTTTTAATTTGCCAAAATTGATCAATTGTTATGGGAAAAATATTTGTCCTTTTTTTAGTTTGGTTGTTTTTTTGAGATAAGCAGAAAGGTTTTAACAGTGATCTCCATCAAATATAGCAGAAAAATTACTAGCTCTTTTAATGAAAATCTAAAACTAGACTATAAAGATAAGAAAAAATAGCAAATAAAATAGAATGAAGTTCCACTCTGTATACGAAGCTTAAAGAGAAATTATGTAATTTTTTACATGGAACTGGAACTTATAAAACTAGATGTAAATTTGTAAATGGTGATTTAATGGATGTTTTCTCATTTCCTTAGGAATCACATTCATGTCAGAGGCTGCAGTCAACCTGTCTCCCTGCACGAAATCCCAACATTTGCTCAGGGAAAGACTTGCTTTGACTGCACTTAGTATTGAAAGTATGAGGGCTACAAATTGCAATTTATGAACTGTCCTGAAGAAAAGTGCAAACAAGAACATCATGGTGTGTGTGAAAACCATACCAAAGGTCACATATACAGCTTGGTGATTGTGATACCATCTCACTGATGTTAGTATTTTTCACCCTAGATGGGGCTCTCATCCAGGATCTCTCTGTTATTTATATGCAGTGGGTATAATGCCGTAAAATAAGATAAAGCAGCTTTTCTTCCCAGCTAACTGCTTTAATATAAAGGCTTATTAATTAGAAGAGATAACTGAAAACATTCAAAACTAGGCTGGTGTTGGAATTCACAGGGAAACACAGCACTCTTTTCTTACCGTAGTTTTTTCCAGGCAGTGAAGCAGGTGGTGGTGCTGTGTTTCAAAGGAAGAGCCAGATTTGCCAACAAAGGCCTGTTCTTCTTCACTGGAGGACTGTTGATACATAGAACTCTGTGTTATTCTCATTTATGAACAAGAGGGCTCTTATCCAAATATTTGATCAGAACTAAGCTGGATTGTACATGGTAGCATAACTGCAATGCTTCATCTATGCAATATAACCCAAATTATTTTGCACCTGAGTTTTCTTTTGCCTGTTTTTTTAATCAAACTATTTCCTTTTCTTCCCTTGCACCTCCTTTTAAATGTTTCCATCTTAGGGCTTTTATGCATAGATGAAATAGTACAATTCACGAGTGCAATCATCATTTAAGCTTTGGATGTCAGATCACCACATGCTTAAAATTATAATCAATTTAAGTGACAGCAATTTTTTTTCCTGGGAATGTGCCTCATTTGAAGGAAATTAAACATAGCTGTCCTCCTCCAATCTTTTCATAGCACTAAAGAATTGGTAGTATTGCTGCTTACACAAAAATCCATGTCAGTGATCCCAATCTGCTTGGTTTGGAAAGCATATAGCAAATGTTACTGACACAGAATGAAAAATTAAATAGAAAGCATCCATTGTTTATTAATTGCTTTCGTAATTATTCAGTAGAAACCAAAAAAAACTAAATAGGGGAGGAAGTGGGATAATAGGAAAGATTACAATTCAACCTTGAGATATTTGAAATGTGCATGGTAATTAAGCTATTTTGTGTCTTTTTAGTTCAAATATTTGAGTTCTTTCAAGCAGAAGAGGAAATGAGGGCTCTGACTGCTCATCCTTTGTGCTAGGCAGGATGGATGGACAGACAGACACTTCCTCCTCTTCTGGCTATAGGTTAAAGCATCCGGCTGTTTAACACGTATTGAACAGAAAGGGCATAGAGGAATGAAAGCCTTCCTGTATCCCTTGGGAAATCCCAGAAAATGGCAGGGATCAAAAAACACTGTGTCTTCAGTCTTTCTCAGATGGTTACAGCTCTGAGCAGCCAAGGGCTGTCTCCCAGTGGCACAGGTCACTGTGGATCCCGGTCCCAGCTGCTGGTCCTGGTTTCCTTGGCAGGTGTAAGGTGTGAATTTGCTTTGGGTAATATTATATTTCAATGCATTTGAGGTAATCACCAAGATTCTTCTTAAACTTTCAGGGAACAACTTTTACACTGCAATAGCCCTCTGTGCAAATGGAACCCAGGAGCTGCCTCTTCCCACACCGATGATGAAACCTGGTTTTGTCACCCATGTTCTACCTATCTCAAGCCAAGCGAGATAAATCCAACCTAGCTCTTAAGAGGCAAATTCTCTGGACTTTCTTAATGAGGTCTTCTACAGGATCTAGCACTAAAAATGTGGATTACATTGAATCCATCATTTCTATGTGACCATTTCCCACATCTCTCAATACCCCATCATTGACTCTTATAAGTTTCCTTTAACAATAGTAATTGTCCAATTTATTCTTCCTTAATCTACCTCTAAAGATAGCACTGCCTAATGCCCTAAGGTGACATGCTCTGGTGATAACTAGAATAAGCTACTGCTGGGCTATCATTAAGTGGTTACTCCGGAGGTGCAGGAAACACAAACATTACCTGCTGCAGCTGGTTACTCAGCAAGCCGTTTCGTTTGCTCTGCATGTAGGCATTAGCACTCCCACTCTTTGCTGCACGAATTCGAGCAAGCCTGGCTTTCTGTGTAAATAGACAAAAGGAAGAGTGTCACTTGTACTCACATCCATTATCCTGTTTATCTAAAACTGCTAATTGGAATCAGCTTCTTATGAATACCAACATCACAGCAACTGACAGGCTGCATTACATTTGTCCTCCAGGTGGGGCAAATCACAAGTGTCTTCCCATTTAAAATGCAAATGATAGAAGTTTTTGTGTATGTGCATCAGCTAATAAGAACAATGATTTTGGGGAAGAGATTAGACAGATCAACATGAAAGTGTCTCCTGTTTTTTTGCATTGCTACAACTCTGCCACTCCTTATGCCTTGTGGGTCAGGAACATGGACATCCATCACAGCTGCCCCTGCAGTGAAAATCCTTTGAAAGGGAAATAAATGGTACCCAAAACCCCAATAATACTGCAACTCCTATGAGTGGATTTCTCAAAGCCTTGTGAGTTTTTTGAGTAGCAGAATGTGGTAGTGCTTTTGTGCTGTCTCCCAGCTAAGGTCCTGAATGCTTGCCAGGCCTTTTAAAAGCCTTCTTAGAATCATAGAATAGAATCATAGAAAAACTTGGGTTGGAAGGGATATCAAAGATCATGTAGTTCCACCCTCCTGCCATGGACAGGGATGCCACTCACTAGATCAGGTTGCTCAGGGTCCCATCCAACCTGGCCTAGAACAGAACATCTTCTGGGGCATCCACAACTTCTTTGTGCAGCCTGTTCCAGTGCTTTGCCACCTTCTGAATAAAGATGTTTTTTCCAACATCTAATCTAAGCCTGCCCTCTTTCAGTTTAAAACCATTGCCCCTTGTTCTGTCACTATCTGTCCATATAAAAAGTCCTTCTCTCTCCTTTTTACAGGGCCCCTTCAGTTACTGGAAGGCAGCAATGAGGTTTCCTCAGAGTCTTCTCTAGGCTGAATCCAGTGCTTTGCCACCTTCTGAATAAAGATGTTTTTTCCAACATCTAATCTAAGCCTGCCCTCTTTCAGTTTAAAACCATTGCCCCTTGTTCTGTCACTATCTGTCCATATAAAAAGTCCTTCTCTCTCCTTTTTACAGGGCCCCTTCAGTTACTGGAAGGCAGCAATGAGGTTTCCTCAGAGTCTTCTCTAGGCTGAACAACCTTAGCTCTCATAGCCTGTCTTCATAGGAGAGGTGCTCCAGCCCTCTGATGATCTTTGTGGCCCTCCTCTGGGCCTCCACTAACAGATCCATATCTTTCTTGTGTTGAGGAACCCAGGCCTGGACTCTAGGTGGCATCTAACGAGGGCAGAACAGAGGGGCAGAATCACCTCCCTGAACCTGCTGGCCATCCTGCTTTTGATGCAGCACAGAATGCAGTTGTCTTTCTCAGCAACAAGTGCACTCTGCCATCACTGGATCATGTCCAGCTTTTTATACACTAGAACTGCCAGATCCTTCTCTGCAGGGCTGCTCTCAGTGTCTTCTTCTCCTAGTCTGTACTCATTTCTGGCATTTCCCTGACCCAGATGCAAGCACCTTACACTTCTACTTGTTGAACTTCATGATGTTCATGGGCCCAGTCCTTGAATTTTTGCAGGTCCCCCTGGATGGTATCCCATCCTTGTGTTGTGTCAGCTGCATCATTCAACTTTGTGTCATCTGCAAACTTGCTGAGGGTGCACTCGATCTCAATGCCCACATCATTGATGAGGATATCTAAGAGCACTGGTCCAAGACAAAGTCCTGAGGGACACCACTCGTCACCTCCCTCCACCTACCTCTTTATGTCTGTTGGTATAATCAGACTTAATGCTTATCATCATTGGTCATCTAGTGTTCACAACCTGATTTTTCAGAGACTGCAGGTATCAAATTGCGGACAGAAATTTGTCAGGTGGGCCTCATTGCTTGTGAAGGTGACTTTCACCCCAGAGTAGAAAGAGGCTCATGAGTGAAACACATTTTGCACCCATTGACTTTTGTACAACAGCCAGAACCCAAAATTAGGGAAAAGCATGAAGAAAACTCTCTCTAACAATAATGGGTAGAACAGAATGTTTAATGGAATTTGTAAGGTGGCATCCTGGTTCTGTAATTTTTGTGGCTGGTTACATTTGTAAGAGGAAGTCTGAGTTTGTCTTCATGGTTAGGTTTCTGATTCTGAAACCCAAATGCTAAGCAGCATCTGGAGTTGAATGGCTGCTGAAGGACAGAAGGAGACACAGTGAAGAACTTCAAAACCTGACCTTGACAGGGATTTTCGTTTCTGATATTTACTCCATTGATATTTTTAAAAAATGGAGTATTTTCTCCTTTCCCCCAATTTTTGTGACATTAAATGTCAGCATTAAGTAACTGAGAATCCCTGAACATTTATAGAGGGAAGCAGTCTGGTCACTGCAGCCACCAGTTCTCTCTGGCATGATTAAGAATTTAACTGACTGTGAAGAATGATTCAATATGGGGCTTCTTTGCACTCACAGCCTCAAACTCACAGCTCTTCTCAACAGCAAGCCAAGAAATTCATGACAGCTGATAGCAAATGTGGCTAGAATCTGACTTATATGTCATGCATTTATTATCTTTTAATTGTTCTGAAAGAAAATAAGGTAATGCTCTGCATGTATGTATTGCTGAGCCAAATAGCTCACATGAGAAGCTGTTGACTGATTCTGTGATATACTGGCCATTTTAGAATGAGACATTGGATTTTCACCTTCCTTAGTGCACACAGCCTTTCCAGCAATGCAGTTAATGCATCTTATTCTAGTGGTAAGGATAAAAGATTCCAAACGACTTCACCTGGGATCACCAGGAGCAACCAGTGGGGCAACAGTTCACAGCACCCGCTCTCCTGGCTCACGTGGCCTCTTTGAGCACATCCAAGGCTACCAGCAGGTTTAGGTCTCAGTCCTCAGGGCTAGCAATTAAAAATACCTTTGGACAGGCAGAAAATAGGTTATTTTCAAGGTGGAGCTCCTGAGATGCAACCCCAGCATGCTGGGGTGAAGGCTGGGGGAAGAGCATTAACTGCACCACAGAATAGTCATGGGTTGGGACATGTGCACTGGGTTATGTTAATAAATATATTAAAGGTCTCTCTTAGTGCTCCTGTTTAACCTTAGGAGCTCGAAATGCTTTGGAAATGCCTTTGCAGGGTGCAACTTAGAGTCCCTTAAACAAGTGATTTCAGTCACAAGTGTTTTAGCTGTGGTACTTTTCAGTCTGCTCTTTATACAGGGAGATTCACTAGATTTAATGAACAGACATTTTACATACATTAGTTCTGCTTTTCCTTTTAGCATGACTATTCATTTTCGCTTCAGTGATTGAAGCAATAATTATAGTGCAGCACCGTTTAATAAAGAAATATGAAAAACATAACAGTCCATCACACTATCTTAATATATCAATGTGCTATGACACATATAATATGAAGGTTGTACTTTTTATGTGAAGATTTAAAATTGCTTTGCAAATATGAATTTATTGCATCTGAGAAAGCTTTTGTAAGCTAGAAAGTAATAGCTTACATCTTTCTAGCTGAGACTCATTCAGATGGCCTGGATTTACCAAAGAGAAGACAGTAAATCTATTACCAAGACAGGAACCAGATATTGTGGCTTCCATGTTTATACTTCAGCTTACAGAAAATACTCCTAAAACTGGAGGTGTTTACAAATCTGTTATAGTGATAAGATTTATTTTCAGTCTTCTGCCTGATTTATATCAGAGCCTGTAGCGTGAGCAGTCTAGTGACTCCTCATATTTCCTATCAAGGAATCATTTAAACTTCATGTCATCCACAGGATTTTAAGGGCTGTGAGCTGGGGATTGAATTCCCATGAAAGGCACCAAAATGATGTGGTGACATCAGGAAAACTGTGATTACAGAAGAACTGCATTTTCCTGTAGTCTGCATTTTCTGTCATGTATAACAGAAAGGGAGAGATAACTGCCCCTTTCAACCACTGCAAAGCCCTTCCTAACTCTCCTCTTTCATGGAATATCTGGCAAAAAAAAAAGAAAAGAAAGGATTAAGTACTGCAGTAGATGATCTCTTTGCTGTGAGGTTTTTCTCTGTTAGTCACTGAATGTGAAACTTTGATTTTGGTAATTTTTACATGGTCTAGGACTAAACCAATGTACCTGAAATACAGTTCTTTTAAAGATTCTGATGAAATTCCACAATAATCATCTCATCTGCAATTTCCTAAAGAAATTGATAATCAGCTCTAATTCTTACCACATTCCATTTATTTGCACTGAACTTCTTTGAATGCATCTCTTTTTTTCTTTTTCTAGCTTCAAATTTTAAAACTTAGAGGTGGATCCTTGCGTATGGCTGCATTCAAGGAATTCACTCTTATTTAACAACAGTTAGCTCTGTCAGTTTTAGAAACATAAACATTTATTTTCACAAGGTTTTAAGCAGTGCTAAAAGTAGCACTGTGGGGTATTTACAACATCCAGCTTTTAACACTCAGATGCTCTCAGCTGTCCAGCTATTTTAAGAGAGATTTTATCAGGAACACTTTAGGGCAGGGCTTACTGCAGTACTGGGAATCATTTTTGGCAAGAGCCTCTTCAACTTGCTATGCAAGAAGCCTGGGTAGCCTAGGTAATTTAGTTCTTAGATAGCTCCTGTTGTCTCCTGCTGCTCTCCAGACTACATAACTATCTTACTATAAAAACTCAAAAGTTACTAATTACTTACCTTATGGTTATTATTGTTTAATGATTTTGTATATTTAAAATACTAAAATTCCTTCAGAGTCATTCTGTGTGCACTGGTTTTGGTCAGGACAGAGCTGGTTTTCTTCACAGTAGTTGATGTGGAGCTGGTTTTGGATTTGTACTGAAAACAGTGTTGATAATTCAGGGATGTTTTAGTTACTGCTGCATAGTGCTCATGTAGAGTCAAAGCCTTTTCTGCTCCTCAGACTGCCCTGCTGAGGAGGCTGGAGGTGGATAAGCAGTTGGGGGGGACAAATGACAGATGACTCCTGCTGACCAGAAGGATATTCCATACCATAAGACATCATGCTAAGAAATAAAGCTGGAGGATGGTGGAGACTGGCAGAGGCTGCCCTTGCTCTGGGACAGGCTTGGTGCTGAGTAATCGTTTTCTTTTGCATCACTTTTTTTTCCTTGCATTTGTTTTTGCCACTCCCTTTCTGCTGGTTTATTTCCCTTACTTTTAAAAAAGACTAAGCTGTCTTTATCCTCATCCACAAATTTTTTCACTTTTACCCCTCTGATTTTCACTCCATCCCTCTGGGGAGGAGAGATTGAACAGCCAGTTGGTGTTTATCTGCTTGCCCAGGCTAAACCACAACACTGTGGCTGCTAGAGTAAGGGCCAAAATTGTAAAAAAAAAACCCAGTTATTTTTTTATATATGTTTTTTTGCTTAGTCTTTCATAACTCCATCGTGTGTGTTTGTTTATAAGTGAAAAATCAAGCACACATTTTATGCACTGATTTTCTAATTTTCTGTAATTGTAAATAATTGACTTCATATTAGCTGACAATTATAGGACATTGACATGTAGTAGAGAAGAAAATGCTGTTTACTTTGGTACATTTGCATATGGAATTAAATAAGGGTTCATATAGTTCTTGAGTTGTGCCAAACTATTGCTCAGTAAACATGAGTTCTACATGCTTTTTTGCTAAATTCAGAAATCTTGGGTAAGTTATTGTTCAGTATGTCTCTGCAGCCCCACTGAGATCAATAGCCTGTCTCATATAAGGAAGTCATAATGGCTAGCAGGGTTCCCTACTGCAAACATTCAGCTCTAGACTGCCAGTTGCAGTTGTTATTGCAGTTTATCCTAGAGATATTTATAATTAGCTAGTAACTAATTATTCATAACTTGACAGATAAAAGCATCATGTACAATCAATAAATAATAAACCAAGCCAATCTTCAGGATATATTTTGCTATGTGAAAGCAGAAGACTATATTCACATAAAAGATTCAGGTTGAATTTTATGTCTAAAGTCAGGTTTTGGAGGTGGTGAGAGTTGTTAGGGTGTTCTATTGAGGCACCATGCAAAGCCACTCTAGGGAGAAAGTGCTTGGGCAAGTAAAATTAAGGATCCTTCATTTACAGGGCAGACATAGCTGCATTTAACACTTGCTGGCTGAGAGAACACAAGGCTCTTGCCTTCCCAAGATACAGAAAAATAGATGTATAGAAAACAGGGAAGGCATCTAATAAGCAACGCTTTATTATAAAGAGGATGTTATAATCACAAGAGCTGCTGCAGTATGCTGAGATGGACCTTGGTGTCCAAGCTTCCACTGAGTGGCCAGAGACCCATTTCAAGAGGGCATCTGTGCCTCCTCCTTTTCTTCTCCTGTTTCTTCACTGGGCTGGTAGTCATCCCAGTGAATATGACACTGTGAGGGTCCTGACAAATCTTAGCCCTTGCTGCCTATTAAATACAGAATAGAAAATTGTACCCAAGATTGCCTAAACTTTTCTTTTTCCTTTCCCATCCTTTTCTTCCCTTTATCCTTTCCTGATCTTTTGTTGTCATTATACATGACCAGTTACAACACATCTGTCATTAACTTTGCCACCTGAAGGCACTGATAGGCAAGAAAAATAACTTGGCCTCTTGAAGTTGTCTCTAGCTGAGAAAAGCTCCACAAATAGCATTCTTCAAAACTGTCTCAGTAGTGTTAAATCTTCTTGAGAAAAAGGCACAGTAAAGACTACAGGGCATAATTAGTTTTGCCCTGAATTCCAGTGTCTATTTTGGATTATTTATTCATCTGTTGTCAGGATAGGCCAGATCCTTGGACCTTATTATCTGATAGAAGACGATGTTCTGATAAGCACAGATGATTTTTCTTTAGTATTTGTTTTCCTCTCTGGTTTTGTTTATATTGATTGCAAGGAGCTCCCTGTACTGCAGCAGAAAGTTGGCCTCTCCTGCCGACATTGGCTGTATTACAAAGTGGGATTTCATAGTAATTATAACAATGCATTTCCATGACTGGAAGCAGGAGCTTCCTTTAAAATGCATTGGTATATAAATAGAATTCTTTCTTCCATCTTCTCCTGAGCATAAAAGTGCATCATCTTTTTGCCATAAAGAAACAAGTGGAATTGTTTAATCTTGGGTAACTGTTCAAAACTTAGCAAATGCATATATTCTTCAAGAGTCCTTATATAAGAGATGAAATTTTTCTGCTGAAAATTGCAAGTGCTCCTGGGACTAGGTTTCAGCTCTTCAGCAAAGAACTTTCTCTTGGGTTTCCTTCCACCTCAAATATTTTGCCATTTCTAAAGCCAATTAAACTTCTGTATGAGATATTGATAGAGCTACACAACAAACATACAACTGTCTCAGTCTGATGGAAGCTGTTGTAGCCAGCAGGAGGTACCATTGCCTGCAGGGATTTGTGCTCTGCTTCATGAAACAGCACCTTCCTTCAAGCTTATGTTCTTCAGACTTAGAGAACAGAAATAAGTTTGGAGCCTAGGGAAACATTTATTTTAGAAAACTGTGTAAAGCTTCTCTTGTATTGAATAAAGAAGGAATTTCGGATTTCAATAATCTGACTTTTTGCTTGAATATTCTTATACAATGCAATAGAAACCCCCTGTGAAATGCAAGGCTATATTTCATAGCTAAATATGGACTATACAATACTCATGAAGTGCTTTTTGTTGATTTTTTTTTTAGTCCATCAGAGCAATATTCAGTTCAACATCTCAGTCAATTTAGATTGAGAGAGATTAGGTTTGGAATAGGAGATAGCAATGAAATACACATCCATTGCTAAGTTAATCAGACCTCAAAGTCATTTTCTCCAAAGCAAAAAGGGCATAAGCACAGTCAGAGGAGATCTCTCATTCTTACTGTTGGCATTGTTGTGGGGAGCAGAGGAAAAGATGCTTGGCAGGATTGCCATTCATCACTTCATGTTCCTGTTTGAAACATACAATGAGCTCACTGTTTTGCAAGGAGAAAAAGTCAGCTATTAACTAAAGCAGTTTCTATTCAGGAAGAGCTTATGGGGAATAGCAGCCAGTCTGCCAATCTAATTTTTGCAAGGTATTTTCTAGTGTCCATCTCTTTTTCACTGGCAAATTGTGCTGGTTTTGGCTGGGGTAGCGTTAAGTTTCTTCACAGTAGCTAGTATGTAACTATGTTTTTTACCCTTTCAGTTCTCTTCCCAATCCTGCTACTGGGGGAGCAAGTGAGCAGCTGCACAGTGCTTGGCTGCTGTCTGGGGTTAAACCACAACACAAATGTAAAGCAGGCATAGAAAACTCTGTTTTGTGGCATGCAGAAAGAGACAGTTTCTATATGAAGTAAGGCTGATTGTGTCTGCAGTTATTAGCAAAGATCAAAATGGGCACACTGATTGCTGGGATCAAGCAGATCTATTACCCGTGACTGGCACAATGTTCAGAGGCACAGTAATGAACACTGTGTCCTGGCTGAGATGTACAGTTGTTTTTCTGCTGCCACTACACAAACAGAAGTAGAAAAGTTCTTGATAAAAACAGCACAGTGTAAAAGTGACACGATGTCCCAGCTTAGGCATAGGAAACAGCTAAAACTAGGTTGTGGGACAAAACAGCATGCAAAAGTGTGGATAGAATTAGTAGGTAGATAAGGTAAAGTATTTGGATCACTGAAGCAGTGTATATTTGAAATTGTGTTTCTAGAAAGGTATGACATTCCTGTGATATGCCTGTTTTCTTTTATAGCCATTTTCCTCATCTGACAGCATTTTTACAAGATGTGGCCATTAAAGAATGCTGTATCTTCAGCCTGGGCCTATGACTTTCTTGGGCATGTACCACTTTCTCCTGATTTTAAGACACACTTAGAATGGTATCACTGCAAACATTTACTTCACTTCTTTTTCTTATGAAGAAATCAGGAAAGGAAACCAGAAAGAAACACACAACATTTTGTATCTTTAAACCTGGTGCTGCTGTTGATATGAAGCAGATGCAGCCTGCAGCTGCCTGTTCCCCGGTCTATATATGCAGACCCCAGCCATGATCTGCTTGCACACTTCTGACAGCAATGATCCTGCTCTCTCCGGATCTCGGGAGATTCAGGACCTCTGAAGACCACAAAAAGCTCAAGTGGTGACCCCTCAGCCTTGCAATCATGCATCCAAGGTCTTCTGATGCCATGTGCAAAAGGATCATAGGTAATGCATCTTGGCTCCCTCACCAGGGATTTCAGGTGACCATGGAGGCTCTCTGAGCTCCCTGGCATTACGAGGTTTGGAGGAGTGAATTGGGACTGCATTGACAGTGATGTGGAGATGAAGGTGACTGTCCAGGCTTGGCTACATCACTCCAGGTAAATACTTCTTCCTGGCTCCTGTCCTTGTCTATATGGGTCAGGAAGGGAAACAGTCTTCTTGCAGAGCCAGCGGATATTTTAGTGAGAGACTCAGCATACCAAGGAAGCTGGAAAAACAGACTTTTGTTTTCATTTTTCCTGATTGAGCTGTTTATCTGAAGCCTTTTAAGCAATGTTGAGCTGAGGAGACAAGTTCCCCAATAATCAGATTCCTCCAGAGACTGAACCTGGAACTTAAACTGAACCTGGATTAATGAAGCAAGCTGTTAGCAGAGATGTTAGAAATTATTAGGTTTGGGGGCTTAGTTTTTTTGCTTGTTTGTTTGTTTCTCAGAAGACTGTGATAGAAGGTCTTCCTGAAAAAACACAGAAGAATCTTCAGTGGGTGGGACTGCAGCTGTTGCCTGAAAATACTAGATCTAGTCTAACAAGTAGGATGAATTGCTGCAATAATAGATCTGTACATTTTGACAGAAAAGACAAATGAACTGGTTTTGGTTTTTTCTCTCACTAAAAATAATGCAGTATTTGTATATAGGACATGGACTAGGCATGTAGCACATACATATAGTGGTTCTTCTGCTAGACAGACAGACAGCATATAGAGGGTCATATTTTATCTATTCCTTAACAACATAAGATGGAAAAATTAGAAGCTCACCTTTTGTGCTCTGCGCTTGTCTGCTCGTTGATTCTGGTGGTAGATTCGGCTGAAGTTGGAGACAATTACAGGCACTGGCAGAGCAATGACCAAGACCCCACTCAGGGAGCATATTGAACCAAAAATCTTGCCAGCTATTGTCTTTGGCACCATGTCGCCATACCTGGGTTAAAGAAAACAAAACTCTTAGTAAAG
Source organism: Acanthisitta chloris (assembly GCF_000695815.1). NCBI lineage: Eukaryota > Metazoa > Chordata > Aves > Passeriformes > Acanthisittidae > Acanthisitta > Acanthisitta chloris. The sequence continues at coordinate 65,773 of NW_008675300.1, forward strand.
GCAGAATGTCTTCTAATGATTGAATTTCAAGATGATTCATTGCACAATAGGTTTTACTTCTCTTTCAAATATTTGCTGCACGTAAATAATTCTTTATACACATATACATACATATACATCATGCCCATTGTTGTGCACATGTAACTTTAATTTGAAGCTAATTTTGGGTCTCCTGTCTGTCAAACTGTGGGCACGTAAATCACATGCTTTACCTGCTCTAGTCTTCCCAGGCTGCCTCTATTGCAATGGAGACAAAATGACCTTGGTAAGGAAAAAAAAATCAGTGTTGAATTTCAGTCCTTACTGTCTGCTTGTTGGAAGAACTCATGACTTTCCGTTGGCAAGATCCTAAGAGAGACCACTTGGTAAATTAGGTGCCAAGCAGAAGAATCTGTTGTCTCACTTAAGCTGATATAGTACTTTCATTTAGGAGGGTGATGCACTTTTGCAACAGGTTGCCCACAAGATTGTGGATTTTCTATTCTCAGAGATTTTCAACACTTGGCTAGACAGAAGCATGGCTGACCTAACTTTTTGAGCTGAGCTCCAGAGGTTCATTCTATGGTCTAGGTATAAGCAAATATGGAAAACTCAAGCCACAAGCAAGAAACCAAACAAATTCTAACTGCAAATCCTGGCAGTGCTCAGAATTACTAGAGCTACCACCTTTCTTTGTGATATTGGATATTGTTTTGTCCAGGAACTAAGAACATGGTGCTACTGAAGTATGTAAAAGCACTCCAGTTACAGCTTATTAAGAGATATCACCTCTTTGCATTTTGCCATATTCTATAGGGGACAAGTATGTAATTACATACAACAGACTTTAATAAAAGGATAAATTACTTCCAAGTACCACTGGATTTTAAGTTGTAGCTTGTGAGTTTAGCATGCTCATGAGCAGGGAGATAGCACATTCCATATTACAAAGAATTTATAAACTGTTAACACAAGAAAAGGTAAGAAATAAAACTGCAGGAGGGACAGCATTTGAAAAATATTATCTGGAAAATAAAACCTGTTTCTTCAGAAGCAGGAATTAATAATAATGAAGAAGGGAGAAATTTCCAAGTCTCATGGTCCAAACTGTGCACCTAATCCAAGAAGGAGGGCATAAAAGGGTGACAGTATCGGATGATGGAGAAGCTGTATGAAGTTAGAGGACACCTTCTAGCAGTGAGAGCTCAGCACATGTCAAAAGGAGGATATGTATCACCTTGTAGGTGAAGATGAATGGTTTGCTTTTTGTAAGAGAAGGGAGAAATTTCCAAGTCTCATGGTCCAAACTGTGCACCTAATCCAAGAAGGAGGGCATAAAAGGGTGACAGTATCGGATGATGGAGAAGCTGTATGAAGTTAGAGGACACCTTCTAGCAGTGAGAGCTCAGCACATGTCAAAAGGAGGATATGTATCACCTTGTAGGTGAAGATGAATGGTTTGCTTTTTGTAAGATAAGAGGAAAGTGTTTAACATAAATATTCAAATAAGTTGTCATCCAGGCAGATATAATATAGATGACCAAGTCTTAGACTATTGACATAGATTATGTTGTGTAAAATAAATGTTTAGTTGCTTTACCAAGCATGCCGAAGTGTGAAATAGTCACAGGAAAAAAACCATTAATATTGCTGCCGATAAACCCCCACACTCACTCAGAATTTGAATGAGATTAGTTCCTCATTTGTAACATGCAGGAATGGATAAAAAATGCATAATTTATTAGAATCCATCTTTTTAATTAATAATATATTTGGCCTTAATTACAAGATATATAAAACTGGAAAAATACTAGAAGGAGAATAATGTTTTCCTTCATATCAACATTTGTACCTCAGAACATAGGCATTTTTGGTGCTTGTCTCTTCCTAAAGCTGAAACTATCAACTGTCAGGAGTGATGCATGCCCAGTTGTTCTTTCCTTTGGGAAAGGAAGTGGATAAATGACCTTTCAAGGTCTCTTTGACAAATAGAATCCCCAACACCTTACTAACCCCATTTTTTTTCCAGCAGAATGATAGGAAAAGCAATGGGCATGGGCCCCATGGGTAGCAAGTTTCGGGAAGAAGTCCTAGGGTCAAATCACTGATAATCATTGCTGGTTTATAGTATTCATTACTGTTTTACTTCATTCTTACAGTTACAATCCAAGTATTTTCTTAAATGGAGTTAAACTCTATCAACAGAAAGCTACAAAAAAGGCACACCTGACACAACCAGATTTTGAAATGCAAAATTTACACACTCCCAGTACAAGCTCTCTTAAGTTAGGTATCTTAAATTAGATTCCTAAGCCTATATTTAGATGTTTATCACTTGAAATGCTAAATTGCTGAACCTCCATAAGCTTATATTGTCACCAATGGCTGCTGTGGGTGGAGGCATTGCTGGTTCCAATTAATTTGGTCTGAAGTTGCTCAGAGATCGAGTTCAACCTGCTGATAATGTGACACTATAATTATGTGAATCAAGTGCAGACTGAGGCTTTAGGAGTTGTGACAGGAACTATTAGCTGATGCATCTATCAGTGGATCCAGTATTTCAGTATTTACATGTGGATCTACCTACTGGCAGATGCCTTTTCACAATATTTCAGTGTTACAGAGCAAACAAAAAAAAATAGGATTATTTGACACATGGAGCTATTTTACAAAGCTTTTCATACCTTCTGGACAAAATCACAGGCAGATGGATATACTGGTTATTTTAAAATCCCTTGCTTTTGGTAATTTCTCTGTTTCAGCTTGCATAAGTTGTAACACATTTTCCAAAGGTAATGTTGCTTGTCCATTGTTTAGAGCTAATAATATCTATCACATCATTAATAATTCTTACCGAATTAGTTTTTCTCCTGTTGCTAAACACTGTATTTAAATAAAATCATGATCAGGAAAAATTACTTCAAAGAAATTAACTTTCCTGCACAGTGTGAGAAACCTATTTGCTTACTTTTGTGACAAAACAGAGTTTTTGCTACATTTACCATGGTTAGCCTTGCTCTCCTGTGGGACAGTGACACAGAGTTTATAGTGTAGGCATGACCAGAATTGTCAATGAAGTTCCTCCTCCTGTGTTAAACATTATCTACAGTTGTGCCTCATATATCACTGAACGCCACCAAAGAAAGTGGATGACATAAAATGAAGGTAAAATTCCTTCCTTTACCCCACCTGCAATTCATTTATTCCTTGGCAAGTCTAAACTAAAAAAGAATATAACTCCATTTTCAGATGGCAGGGAAGATTTGTGGTGCTTGTATTTCAAAGTGGAAAAATTATACTTGATCTCTAAAACAAATTCAAATTCTGCAGAAAATCTGATTTCTTCAGTCGTAGAGACATCACAAATGTGGAATCTTATTAAGCAATTTCCATGGAGTCTCTTTTCAAAAGGGAACTATTTCAAGGATTTATCTAGTGCTACTCAGCTTGTCTCACTGCTCTTCAGGCTGGAACTGCAAACATATTATCCTGTATTTCTTTTTATTTTTTTTCCTAGTTGCAGTCTTTTCATAGCTTTGTATATAGTCTGTTCCACATATGTCTATTATTGTGGCCAAAGCTCAAGCCAGACTTTGGGCTTTTATTATTTGAACTGACAATATAATTTTGTGATGTCAAATGTGCCATCCCAATATTTTATGCTCTGGATGAGAGAAGAAAAAGAGGTGTCATACTGATCCCTCATATCAGTCAGGTGCATTCTACTTCAGTAGCCAAAAAGGGAAGGGAAAAGGCTATGACAAACTAGATGTGTCAGTCAAGTTTGATCAAATCACAATTCAGAAATGACATGATCAAACTAATGCCTAGGTTTCACTAGCTGTAGTCCAGACAGGCCAAACATATGCTGTTGCTTGTAGCCCATGGATATCTGTTTGCTAAGTGACATTGTACAGGCATGGATGAATAGATGGATTGGATGGGTGGATTTAAAGGCATGTATGATTGTCTTGGTTGTTTGTATTCCACAGTGACAGACTACTTTTGCATATTTGACTCCTTGCTGCAAAGCAAGACAGCAAGCCAGTGGATTCCTTCTGTTTGAAAATACTGAATCTTTCAGAGCATTGATGTGAATAATATGGGTGTGATTGTAGCACTTTGCATGACAGATTGAGGGGCATGAAGTGGCTTGAGCAGGGAGCTTGGATCAGATGACCCTCTGTGGTTTCTTCCAACCTGACCAATTCTGTGATTCTGTGAAATGCAGCTCGAATTACACACAGAAGGCTGAGCTGTTGTAGGAGCTTGAGAAACATGAATGTATTTGGGTTTACAAATGCTCAATCTGTAATCTCAGCATTGCCACGTCAGAGTTTACCTGTGGACATCCACCTGTCATGGTAATACTGCTTTTCTAACTGATGAGTGGAGCATGTCTGATGTTGCATACCCATAATTCATGAAATCTCAGACAACACAAGCTGTATTTGCAGCATCAGCAGCTATTTATCTTATTCCAAAATCTAATGAAAACCAGATTTTGGTGGCTCTAATATGGAATATTTCCTAAGTTGAAGGTCTGAATTATCACTGAAATGAATCATGCTTTTTGGCCATTTTCCTTGATGTGAGCAGAGAAGGTATTTTCTTTAAAAATCTTAATAAATGAGAGAGACAATACAGCTTATTTTAACTTCTGTTTGATTGTTAGAACACAACACTAATTTTTTTCCAAGTGAAAAGTAAGCGTGTTGTGGAGGTTAAAATAAGTAATGACATAAATTGTAATTTAGCAATATATTTGTGTGTGTTACATCAGAAATTGATATTTGGAATAGCTCCCTTTGGGTCAAAACACCCCCAGGTGACCTCTATATCAAAACTGTGAAATTGTAAGACATATATAGTAGCAATAAATCCAGTGTTTGCATTTTTACTAAGCTCAAATAGTCTAGGCTGATACAGACAGATACAGTAAAGGAAAAATCCTGTCAGTATTAAAACACCCCTCGCTGCGATGGCGTTTTCTGACACTAGGGGGTGGAAACGCCATTAAAAATAAATGCAAATACAAATCCCTTTTAAAATGCGTGATAGGGGTGCACGTGCCCTCTCCCACCTCCTTCGAATTCATTTACATTCTTTAAAGAATTATCACATTGATTGAGGTCTGTTGACTGCTCCCATCTTATTTGCTGAAAAGGAAAGCTAGTAACATCTTTTGTTTTCAAACATGTAAAACATGTCAGAAAATCATGGAGTTGTAAAATAAATGAAAAGTCATTAAAATTAACATGGTAATGTTTATTTTGAAGGCTAGGGAATTTATGACCAGAGAACAATGAAAATAGTACGAGATCCATGGAAACTAAATAATCTTTGTAGAAAACAACACAGCTCATTTTTTTTTCATGTCTAGGAGACATGTCACGTTTCCTAGCAGATTTAGCAGGTCATCCAGGCAGAGATCAAGCTTTTTGCACTGGATCTGATTAACAGCAAAGTGCCCTGCTGCCCCTGGACAAGGGCAATCCTCCCATCCTCCAGCTGCTTGCTCACTCAGGGCAGGGTTTGTGCTTTACCCACCTGGGTGGGATGATGATGCATCTGCCCTCTTGCCTTCTGTCTCAGCTAATGGCTCTTTCCTCTTCTCCAGGAGAAGCCCCAGAGGCTGCTCTGGTGAGGCTCTCAGAGAAGATTATACAGCTGCTCATTGGCCCATGACTTTAGGCAGCCAGCCACCCACTTAGGCACACACTCACATCCTGACATAGGGGAGAAGGCAGGAAAAGCAATTCCCACCCTCTCTCACACTAACAATAATCATGATGAATCTGCAGCCTTAGTGCCCTGGTTTTGGCCAGGTTTGATGATTGGCCTAATGATTTTGGAAAAACAATTTCTAATAAGGCAAAATATTGCTGGTAGTGTGAGGTGCAGAAAAACATTACATAGATTACTCAAATTTTACTTCAGCCTAGGGAAATTCTGCATGGAATTGCAACTAATCTTCCTGTCTGCTTTTACTGCTGTGAAGGGCCCTATGCTGCAATAGCCCTCTCTTCTGCTCAGTAGTGATGGACATGGTCCCCTCTGGGTCCACAAATGCTCCTCCAAGCATGGGCTGGAAGGATCATTTATGAATGATGAAAAACAAATCTGCTTTTCAAAACTGGCAGTGGTCCCTAGGCTTTTCAGCCTGCACTGCAAGACAAATAAACTAGTGCCCCTGCACCTGGCTGGGTTAGGAGATTCTGAAATAGAAAATTTGCTTTTGGTTTGGGTTTATCTTGTTTTGTTTGTATGTGCACCGAGGATTTATTCCAAGAAACTTAAACAGATTTGCACAGCTGAACTTTAGTACTTAGAGGTCAAAACCCAGGTACTTTTTCATGGAAACGTTAAAAGGATTGCCCAAGGAAACACCCTTCTTGCAGTCAAGACCAAGATCCAGATAACCAAATTCCTTCTGTTTTCATTTACCTTATTAACTTCAAAGAGGCAAAAATTATCTTTTGCAGTCATCTCTCCCTCAGTGAATAGGAGAAGCTAATATCCTTCCTGTTCCTGAGCAAAGTATTGCAGAAAGTACCATGTCTGTCCATGCTGCACAGGGGCTGTTTAAACCACCAGAGCTACAGCTCAGCTGACTCCCAACAGCTGCACTACAGTCACAGACACACTACTGAGGTGGCGTTTTGGTTTGTTTTACTCCCAGATTTCAGAAGCAAAAATGAGCATGTTTGCTTTTAGGAAAAACAGAATGTTCTTGAATGGATCTGACAATTTTTATGAATAAGAAAAGCAACATAGCAGAAAAAGTGTTCTTGATGTAAAACTTGCAAGCTGCCTTTCCTAGTGTTCTCTAAATCATGGTGATTCTCACAATGCACTGGCCATCATCCACACTCAGAGGTGAAAATAGGCCTGTTGTAGAGTTTGCAGGCAAAGGGAGCTTCGCACAACCCTTCACACAGTACCAGGCTTCTGCCTCAAGGGCAGTTACCAGGCCCTGCCAGTGCCTGAGCCTTCTCCTGCCAAAAGGTGACACTGACACTGTGACAATCGCTGCTGCAGCTCTCTGCAGACTGCACCAGGCATTGTCTTGTTCTTCCACCCCTTTGGGTTTTTTTTGTTTGAAGTGATGTAGGCGTCACAGCCTGTTACAGAGTACTTTGGAATTGAGGCTTCCAGCACTGGTTTTTGTGCTTGCCCGGTGAGAGATCTGCCATGTTATTTGGTGGGATTTTATGCTTAGTAGACTGGATGGAGGACTGTATATCAGCAATAAAATACATCAGCTAGACTGTCACACACTCCGCAAAGGAGGAGTGACCGGTTAAACCCTGCCTTTGTGCTCTCATGGGCATGTGAATAAACCAATCTTAATTAACTCCCTTCACAAGAAGACTCACACTAGCACTAAGCAGATACACTACAAGGAAGCAAACACCAGTTAACCTCTTTAACTGTGAGACCACTTAAGAAAAGACCATCAGTGAAGAATGAAAACTAGCCACTCTGAGATTAGTAAAGAAGTGCTATGCATAAAACAATACTACAGACATCAAATTACATCTGACAATTGCTAAATTGTCTAAGGAGGGTGCTGTACATTGTAATAAAGCTGTTCCCTAGAGGCTCCAAGCTGCTTGGTAACTAAATGCTAGCCAAGTTGACACTAATTAGTCATTTATTTCAACATTACATCCAACACCAGATAATATAGATTGCTACTGGTAATAATTTCAAGTGGAATTTCTAAATAAGCTTTCAACTGTGTTGCCTTAAAGATTCAGTCTGTATATTTACAATTTGAAAAGTATCTAAGTTGCTGTTTAAGAGCTAATTCTGTTTTTAAAACAATGCTGTATGTGAATGTGAAAGGATCCAGGGTTAGATTTGAAAAAATGAAACAGAGGTAAGTAAAAATGACTTCATTTCTTAAAATAATTTTTACTCCAAGGAGTACAATATCTAATTAACATTGAATGAATTTATAACATTTTTGTATTCAGAATTTTAAGTCTTAAAGATACCACGGTGATGAGTGGGGAATAAATGCTTGGCCAGATGATATTTAATAAGATGGTACAAATGATTACAGGAAGAATATACTTTTCCTCTGTCACTCATACTTTGCATTTTCTGGAGCCTGTTGCAGATATACCATTTTTTATTCTATTTTATGTGAAGCCAAAAGTAACTTAAAGGGAGGAAAAAAAGACAATTTGATCTTTGCTTCCATAATTCTGACTTAGTTCACTAAGAGAAAATGTTCCAAGGTCTTTGCTCCTAAAAACAAACAATTTGTATTACTTAGTTAGGAACTAATTTTCCAGCAGTTCTTTTTTTTCAGTGCATGCACCCACATACAAACACATATATAGGATGAATTGACCACCTCTTTCACAAATGAACAAAAACACCAGTAACAGGTCAGGCCAAAGCTTCACCTAATCTTATATTCAGTCTCCAAAATTTAACCTGAAACAAACAAGCATATAGGGAAAAGCAATAGGCTAAATACCACCATCTCCAGCCACTCTTCATGTCAGAGGTTAGGAGTAAAAGATGGGCAAAGCCTTCAAGTGAAGGTCTTGCTATGGTGCCTCATAATGGCTGCATAAAGATCCTACAGTACTGGTGGTAAATGAGAGCAATGTGTGACTTTCTGACTACACCAAGGCTGGATGTAAAGAGAGACCAGTTGCAGGCTCCATTGATCCCAGCAGGATGGATTAGTTTGACTCATCCTTCCTGGGAAATGATTCCAAAGGCAACTGGGAAATATCACCCATCTTCCCCACCTGACCTTGGTTCATGGACACTCTCTGTTCCCTCAGATACCTCATGAGCACTTGGAAGATGATAAACCCACCCAATTCTGCATTCTTCTAGGAACACACTATTTGGTAAAACATTTCAGCAACATGACTAAAATTAGGATTGAGCTGTGAAGCACAGATGTTGGTGCCGATTGAAATGCACTTTCTGAAGCCCAGGGGTATGTTTTGATGTGCTACCTTGCTTCAGTGGAGGGAAGAATTTTTCTGTTAGTGATGTGATTAGATATATTCTGTGTTCATCAAGTCCAGTGTTCATCCCACAAATATTGCTGAAAATTTTATGTAATTAATTTCTCCTGCAGGTTTTCTTTTAGTTGCAATACTTGTGCTAAATGGCAACAAAGTCAAAACAAAGCATTGATCTGCCAATCCATTCCTAATTTTCTCTTGAGTGCATGTATATATTAGCCATCAGGTCAAACTACTCCAAGTATAAATCACATTAACACTAGAAAAGCACTATGAAAGTTTGCAAGGACAGCTATGCCTTTTTTTTTGACAGCTACTGGGCATAGCACTGAGATCAGTGAGCTGATTTCACCTGGGAATCAAATCCACCTGCTCCCACGTTCAACTAAAACAGTTGAGTGACAACATGTTTTAGCCACTGCTAGCTTTCAAGCTGTTCAGCACTCTAATGGGCAGACTGAGATCTACAGATGATTCCCAGCAAATTCGGAACTCCTTCTGCTTTTGTTTTGTCAGTAGGACCCATCCCACAAGGAAGTCTGCTGCCTCCTTGGGGCCTAGGTAAGGGATATTACTAGGAAACTCTCTGATCCAGTATGGCCCTCTATTACCCTCTATTAGTTGTACAGGTTGGTAGTGATGAGAAATATTTCAAATGTGTTCTTGAAATAATCAATAGAATTATTTCCTTCTCCTTTAAGATACTTGTCTTCCCAGCTTTCTATTTATTATTTGGTTTACTCCACATATTTTCACCTCTCTTGAAAATAGGCTATTGTGTCACATTCAGTACTGGCCAATTAGGCCAAACTAAGTTTTTTGCCTGCCAACACAACCACCAATGGACCTGTATTATTTTGACATTCCTTCAGGCAGAGCTGAAAAATATGAGATAGCTTTTATCAGTGTGACACTGCTATTGGCCTAAGTCTCTAGGGATCTCTGCCAAATATTGAATACTTCACTTAATTTTTCTCTAATGCCTACTCTAAATCTGTTCAATCAAGTGTAAAAACTACTCATATATTTTTATACACATGCATATATATACATATATATACACACACTTAGATAAGAATAAGAACTTTCCCTTTAAGGTAATAATAATTCCTTTGTCAGTCTTTAGTGCACTAGAAGATTTATCACAGTCCAGGGTCTTGGTGTCCGTTTCTAGTCAGGAGAGTAATTTTTCTGAGAACATCTACTGTTATTTTGCCTTCAAAATTCATGTCTTTCCTCTTTCATTACATTTTCCATGCCTTTCTATTTAGAATATATTTGAGAAAACATATCAGTGGAAGCTACTAGCTGTAATGGACTATATACTATTTTTTTCTTGATCTAATTATATTTTTTTGCTCTTTTCTAATTTTCAGAGATTTCTGAACCTGCTCAGACAAATCCAGGAGAAATGAAACAACTCACATACTTCAAGTCTAGCAAGACAAAAGCCTTTTCTGAGTTCACCCAAGGCTCCTCACAACTCAGCTTTGCATCAGTGCTAAATCACTCCAAACCTTGAAAGAAGGAGGTGATGCTATAGCCTGGCAGAGTAATCAGTTTCAGCAGAGCATAGTTATATCCCCTTCCTTGCAAAGAAAACATGAGCCTCTGTAAGCTGCTCTGCCCAGGGACAGCTTAACCCTCACCCTCCTAGCCTCCAGGCACTGCCTCTGCAGGCTGTAAAAACTTGGTGCTACGTGCTTTGTTTAGTTGAGATAGGGAAATTTGCAACTATTACAATTACAGGTTGAATTATTGAATCAGTGGTTTTGAAGACTGAAGTCTCTTCATCAGGTTGTGCAGTGTGGAGTTTGACTGCTTCATCACATTGGCTCTGAGTTTTGACACAAATTTGAATGGAAAACTTAGTGTATGGAAATGTAGCAGCATATTACAAAGAGTAGAAATGAGTCTTCCTGTCTCCACCAGTTTTAGTACTGCATTTTGTAATGTGACCTCGTGTGCTAGTAATTGGACTCAAGCCACCAATGAATCTCTGAATATTAGCACACTGCAATGACATGGTAATGACTTTCTGTCACTACTAGCCCCATTCCTATTTGGATTCATGTCCCATGACTGAGAGGTTCTGTATTTCACTCCCAGTCTTCTGAGTTATTCAGGCATAAAGCTTCATAACACTGACCACTACCATTCTTTTCACAGGTAGCAAAGAAATAATATTTCCATGTTTTCTCAATTTTTAAGAAATGTCTCCCTCTCTGTTGCATACAAAACTTTGTGCAGGAGCCTTTTCAAAACCTAAATTTTTAGAGATTGCTGGTAATCCTTCAATTTTCTCATGCTTTGCTCGGGAATGGAGCTTCTGGACCACTACATGTCCTTTTCATCACATTTTTCAATGTAAACTCTGTAAAGTTTCAGTGTTCATTAAAAAGTCTGAAGCTTTGTTGAAAATTTGCCAGATGCCCAATGGCAAAGGCAAGGATTTTGGAAGGTCGCACGAGACGTCTTTTCCCAGGGTGATGCGAGTATTTATACCCTATGTGTGTAGCCAAGAAATCATTCTATAGGGAATGCTGGAAAGAGATTTTCTCAATCTATTCCTGTGCAGCCTGTGTTTCATAAAATGCTTAAACATTCAGAAAGCCAAGTCTGGTTTAAATGAATAATCAAACCATAGCTACAAGAAGTCTTGCAATATTCTTTTTTAACCAATTAATTTTCATTTTTGAATTGCAACATAGAGAAAATACCCACCAAGAGTGAGTCTGGAGACTGGAAATTTCATGGAGGGTCAGATCCCATATGCAGGAAATCTTTTTGATCCCAGCTCTCCAACAATTGGTTTGACTGCACTGAACACCAAGGCTGGAACTTAGAGGGAGCACCTGTAGTATTTCCACACCTTTTGGAAGGAAAGCCTTATCTTATCCTCTCCTTTCTTCAGGTGTTGAAAGACAAACCTGTTTCATTTAAAATGATGTGTTAATGTACATATTCCTGAAGGCTGTAGCCCTCCTTGCAGCATGGATCTGGATTCTGCGAGGGACTAGAATTCAGTCTCACAGCACTACTTTGGCTTTTTTCCCACCAATTGGTTTACACTGACCTTCTCCAGAGGGGAAATTCCATTTTTAGGTGTCTAATTCTCCTGTCATTATTTGGCACAACCTGTGTGCAAATCGTTATGCCTAATAATTAGGTACTGCAGTGCTCAGGGTTGTGACACAAGACTTTCTGAATCATTAATATTATGCTTCTGCTGTAATTCTTTCCCCTTCCAAAGGTTGTGTGTCATGTTCAGAGAAATGCTGTGGTGTGTCAGACATTGGGCTGAAAGCACTATAAAAGTTGATTTTTCAGTAATGATTCCTGTGCTGCAAATAAGGGCTCCTTCTGCTTATCCACTGAGCAGTGAATATCCCAAATCAGTGATCCCTGAACATTCTGAACCACACACCAGCTTGCCTTGAACTGCTGTGAACCTTTAGAATCACATTGTTAATTGAGAGTACTATAAAAGCAATATACTGCAGATCATTTATCTTGGCCTTGCAAGCTGTGGGTTTGGACTCTTTGATGTAAACAATAACTAAGCAAGTAAAGCTCGTCCTGACCAGCACTGGCCACAGCTGAAAGATTATTTCCTGAG
>NW_008675300.1:78399-139505 GCF_000695815.1 Acanthisitta chloris
ACAACAATGTCAAAGAATAATCTACCAGCCTTTACCTATCTCCAAGTATAACTATATTTGATGTATTTATCTTTCTATAGGTCAAAATCCAACAGGAACTCTAACCAATGCTTAATTTTGCCTGTGCCATTCACTGAAACTTTGTCCTTGGATTTTAAATTTCTATTCAACCTTTAGGTTCAAACTGTGTTTCTTTTATCTCTACAACAACAGACACAATTTAATGAGGACTGCCAAACCCTATCCTTTTTATGCATTTTCAATTAGTTTTGCTTCTCACTGAGTATAAATCACTTTCTAGAGACCTTTATATAGCAGGTTTTCTGTCCTTTTCTGCTGTCAGGTTTGTTGTTTTCAGTGTGCTGAGCACTGATTTCCTTCCCTTTCTCCTTGACTTTCTTATTATAGGTATTTTCTTGTTTGTGCCCACATTATAATTGCACAGCTTTGGAGCTGGAGCAGGAATCCTGGGAGAAGAGAGCCAATGCTACAGTTCTGGTGAAAACAGATTATATATCTCAAAGCACTGCATCTCCATGGACTGCCTGACAATTGCCCTCTAGGTTCCTACTGATTTTTTCAGCTTTGTTATGTGTCCAGAGAATGGGTGAAGAAATGACCTGTTGACCTTGTGCTGTTACATGTTACAGAGGCAGAGGAGTAACAGGTATGGCTGCATGTCACTGCTGTGGATGTTGTGTCATGTTGCACACATGTATCTCTAGAAGTGATTTCTGCTCTCCCATGGGAGATGGGAGTTGGTGTCTCATGATTGCAAGGACTCTTAAACTGATTTATAGCCCAGAGATTTAATACACTAAAAATCAGAGGTTCAACTTTTTCAAGACTAAATTTTCTTTGAAAGTGATATTTTCAAGTGCAGCCTAACTTCTGATGACACATGAGGACTGTATTCTAGCCTCACCACTTGAAAGAACAATTCCACTTACTACAGAGGGCTTCTTTTATGAGTATCTGCTCTTAGCTCTAAGTGTCTGATGCTTGTGATCTGGCTCACAACCTATATCTGATTGCAGAGGAGACTTCACCAACACTGATGGAAATGCTGTTTCTTGTGATAATAGGGCACATTACTTAATGAGGTAATTAGCATAATTCAAATTAATTTATCTTCTGCAAGAGACCTCACATTTTTCTCCCATGCCTTTACAGAATATGCTCTGCTCTCACAATTGTACTGTTCTCTTGTATCCTTCTTAACTCCACCTGGTACCACACCAGAGGCTTCTCCTTGATGCTGTGTCTCTCTTTTCAGTATGCTGCTTTCCCTCACAGTTGCTGTGGATCTGCTCTACTCCTATGGCCAAAATGCACAGCAAAGGGACAGATTATTCTCATCTTTGTAATTTCCATACTTAGGATTCCTTCAAGCACTACAAAAACTGAACCGATAATAATTTTCATAGAAAGAGTATAATTATTCAAGCATCTGAGACTGAATAATCATGTGGTCCTTTTACTGTGACTCCTGTCATATTTACTGGCTTTTCTTTGGTTCATTTTAGATTATCTTTCATCCTGCCAGTAAACTTTAGAATGTGAGATCTCAGAGTTACTTGAGCTGGAAAGCATAGATCAATTCTGGGTGTTAGACAGCTAAAAAGCCACTAAACTAGTTTTCATTGCTTTCAAAGCAGGGCAAATTTTGGTTGTAAATATTAGGAGAGATTTCTGATCTTTTTACTCAGAACTGCTATTACAAGCTCATATGTCAAATAGCAATTCAAGCTGTCTCTCCAGTCCTTTCTTTCTTTAATGTGCTCATCAGTATTAACTAATAAATGCATTTGCCTTAGGAGCTAGGAGATCTCTATGTTCTATTACCAACATTATGTCTTTAATACGTAGGCATGCAGGTATATCACTGGCCTGTTCCTCTTCAGAAAGAGTGCAAAGGAGTAGAGAAAAAGTCCACAGGAGGTCAACTCTCACAGGAAAGAAACTAAAACCCCAAATTAATAGAAGCTTCTTAGAGAGTAAAGCAGCAATTCCCTTCTGTGCCTATAATTCAGAACATAGGTGAGCTGTATTTTTTCTTTCTGATTTTATATTGCTTCACTTTTGCTTTTCTCCCTCCTTTCTCCAGCCTAAAATAGGTTCTATCTGTCTGGTAATCTCCGATCCTTCCAGTCATAAGAACTACTGTCCAGTCACTCAAACTCAAATTTCAGTTTGTAGGATCATGGCTTAAAGGCTTCAGGATCCTGTCTTCATATAAATATGTGTGTCACCATACATGTAACATGAGAATAACCTCAAAGAGAGAGTAAAGAACAAAGGGCCTAAGGAAAAAGAAGAGGTGCCCACGGGCATGGTTCTCATTCCTCAGGAATTATTATACGTATGTCTTTGAGGACAGCCATGCATGTGGTCCTTCTGCTCCGTGATTCAGTGCTGTGAAGGTTAGGTGAGGCAACCACACAGATGTGTTGGTCACCTTTTCAAGAGATTTATCAGGTTTAGCTCAATGCTGTGCTGGCATAGACCCCAGACCAGGACTGGATTTCATCCCAATAGCTCACAGAGTGGGCAGAAGAGACATGCAATGCAGTAGCTGTACCTCCAGCATATTTGCTACTTGGTGCTGCTAGTATACTACAGGGAGAGGGACACTGCTTCTTCTCTGAGGAGAGGATGGTCTGTGACCCTCAGTGGACACTCAGCTCATCTGCATCAATTCTATCCTTCTGACATAGTAATTATACGACTATTAAAAGTGAGCAATCAAAAAAAGCAGTCAATGGGGATAGATTTTCTGAAACATAGAGTTCATCAAATCATAGGTATGATATAGTGGTGCCAAATTCCTGTTAGTACAAGTGTTTACTGCAGTAAGAAGACTAAGCCCTAAACAGTGCTGGAGAAACACTAAAGACAATCAAAACTTTGTGACAGTCCAAGTAATTGATGCATTTTAGCTTGTAGCTAAGGGATTGAGCAGATTTACTTAATCCTTAAAAAACCCCAAACCCTCCACCTTAAGTAGTTTATAAACCTATATAACATATTACTTGAAAAACAAATCAGAATGTGACGTAAACCAGCAAGTGTAATAAATGCTGCTGTTCTTCCAAAAATCTTTTTGGACATGTCAGATGTAATTACATTGGTACTTATTTTATTCTATTTCCATAAAAGGAATGAATTTGTGGAGGTCATGCACTGCATTATATCTAGCCCTTTCTACTAAGCTGAGCTGTTATGCAAGAAATGCATTAGGGCTACAGGGTAGCTCTTGCCAAAGGCTGAGTGGCACCATTAAAAAAAGAACACTTAGCAGCGGAGACTTCATTTAAAATATTTCCTTCTTTCTTTTACAGACAAATAATTTTGCTTTGTAGGAGTAAAAATCCTACTGTTACACAGTCATGAATACTATTTTTGGTGCCCTAGTCTAGTCTCTCAAGGTCTCAAGGTAGCAGTTGTGGAAGTCTAACACAATCATTTTTGTCCTTCTATAAATAATGCTCTAAAACCCCATTCCAGATCTTATCTTCAGTATTTGAGGAGGGCAAGAGCACCTTAAGAAGAAAGAGAAGGGTATTTTCCAAGCTGAAGCCAATACAAAGGCAATGGGTTTGCCCTTGCGTGTACTGTCTGAGCTTATTCACTGAATTAGCAGGAGCAGGATTAGACCCCATAATACTCTTTCAAATTGGCAGGAGGTGGATTAGGGCTAAAACTACTGATAACAACCTGTTTTCTTAAAAAACAATCTGCACATGAGTTTTTGGGATTTTAATGTAAAAAAGCAGTTTGTAAGCACTATGAGAAACTGCTTTTGAGTTGAAATTTACTGGGAGGATAATTCCATAATGACTTACAATTACAAGTTTGTGTAATGAGTGTTCTTTAAGCTCTGGAGATACAGTTTCCTTTGACTTCTAATATAAAAATCTTTCATTTATTAAGTAGAGTTTTGAAATAATTTTGACAGGGGACAAAAACAGAAGAAGTTGTCTTAATGAAGACAACTTTCAAGCTAGTGGAATGAAATGTATTTCTGTGACACAGCACTATATGAATACTGTAGACTAAATTGTAACCTTATTTTAACCAATGAATCCCCACCGGAAGCAATGGACACTATCACAGGAAAAAGGGGTAGTGCACTTGAGTCTGAAAGCCAACCTCTCTCACTGGTAGTCTTTCAGTAAGACAACAATAACCCTATTAATGGTGAGGATTTATTACTGGTGCAATGCTAGTAATCTGTACTTATAGACAGAGATGAAGGTGGTGCCTATGCTCCAAAAACCTTAGCAGATCTTACAGAGACAGGAGATGAAACTGAAATAGGAGTTAAAGTATATATTGTTGCTTATATGAGTTTTGAGAATGTTGTTTTGTAGTAAGAGTGGTAGGACACATGATATATTGTTGCATAGGCTTTCACTAGGATTTGCCTCACCTTCCTTTGGAAAGCTATCTGAGGAATCTGAATCAGACAGCTCCAAATTCTTAATGCATTGTTGAGCCATTTCCAAAGACTTCAGGGTAACTTCTTTCTGATCATCATCTGAAAGCCTAGGTAAACTCATGTGCTTTAACTATGGAGAGCTAAAAAGCAGAAGAGATGGATTGCAGCCCATACATTTATGTTCTCAGAAGCAACGTTTAAGATCGGAGACCAATGATGATGTTCTTTAGAAGTTCCTCAGACTCCCTTTCCAGTTGTCAAGATCAAAAGCATTTCTTCTCAATAGATCAGTAAATACTTGGGGAAATATAAAACCTGTCTTTTTCCCTGAGATGCACTGAACACTTCAGTTCTTTTTTTCTCCTTATTTGACTGTGCTTACCCATCAGTACATGTGTTCTTGTGTGTGTGTAAATGCATTTATATTAATCACCTTTGTCCAGAGTTTTAGGGAGTCTTGTAAATTGCATATATGCTTTTTGGTGTTAGAAATTACATTTCTGACTTGGTTTTGGTTTACCATTGATATTGACAGGTCATTTATAGTCTAAAGATATTATACTTCTGTTTTATTGCAATTTTTAGTATTGCTCTACCTTAAGCAATGGCATACATACTTCAATATTTTGTGTACTTGGTCTATTAAGATATACATTCACTTCTCCCTTTCCTTTTCATTTTATATGCCTATACATTTTTATGGTACTGCTCTAAAGGATAATCTGTAAATCAGCTCATGCTCAAGTTGTATATTAGTATGTGCTAAATATTACAGAGAAACTATTCAAACCTATTTAACACACCGGAAACTCTTTACCGTGTGGTATCTTACTGAACATTTCATAGTTCTCTAATCTCCACTAGCCTGAATAAACAACTACAGCCCACACAAAGCAGCTAAATGCAGGACTGGATTGCTTACTAAGGCAGAAACTATCATAATGTTTCTGCAAGCTGATGTTAGCAAAGTCAACAGAAAATTATGTGTCAGTGATATGTTGTCCAGAGATTGAAGTACTTTCTTTTTATCCCTCTAGTTGCCAAAATCACATTTAAAACAGAATAAGGCATATTCTTCACTTACAAGAGCAGCCTGTATGCTCATCATTGCTCAGCTCAAATGCCCCAGGAAACAGTATTATAGTGAAAAGCAGTGCCACTTCTAAAGCTTTTGGAACAATTATTCTAGGCTGAAAATGTCATGCAACAAAATTTCTTTCATTATGTGAGATGGTGATCTCTGTAACTGCTACTCTTTTTGTGAAAAGGACCCAGAGACAGCCCCTGAGAAATGGAAAACTGTCATGTCAGTTGAAAGACACCAAATGAGGTTTCTGGAGCTCCTTAGTGGCTTCTTGTCATATCCAGTAGGAATACAGATGTGCTGCCCATGTTGACATGTGGCATGATGACTGCTGGGACCAGCAGAATCTGCAAACTAGAACTCTGAAGAAGGTGAAGCTACAAGTTACATTGGTTCATGTCTCACTTTGATAGATTATTAACACATCTTCAGTCTAGCAAATCCAGTCAGCATATTTACCAAAAAGTCATACAAAATACCAAACTGGAGAGAAAGAGAGGACAGAGTGTTCTTTCAGCCTCTACCAGGGGCTTACAATGTGAAATGGGGCTTGCTTCTTTAGGACACATTCATGCTTGTCCACTGTGGAATGTAAGGCAATGAAAACAACCCACCCAACAGCACCTGAACAGGGTATTATAACAGGCAACGTGAATGTGGTACCAAATTCCCTCCATTTTGCTCTATCATAACTTTGGCAGTAGAAGGAACACTAAGGAAAATGAGAGCCTGCTGCTGAGTATGTGACTGAGTGTCAAAGGACAAGGAAAAGGCTGAGATAATTCATGTCTTTTTTATTGTGTTTGTTATAGGCAAATGTGCCTTTGCAGAGAAGACTCTGCATGTCTGGGTGGGCAAACTGGACATGAATCAGCAGTATGTTCGTTTTAAACACCTGTGAAGTTCCATTACCAGGAGTTTAGCCATCAGGAAGAGTAACGTTATTATGGACCTCTATTAGGCAATTGTGAAATTGCCTCTGGTGTTCTGTGTTTGATTTTGGACTTCCTGTTGCTAGGGATACATTGGTAAAGTGGCAGAGGGCCTCCAAGATGTCTTGGCTGTGGAGTCTCTGGCCTTGGATAAATTTGGAATTTGTATGGAAAGGCTGTGAACAGTGTGACCTAACTTCAAAGTTAGCCCTGTTTTGAGCAGACTGGACCAGATGACCTCCAACAACATTTTTTCTACAATTTTATGATGACATAATGAGCCAGCAGCTCTTAACAGCAGGTGGACTCTGAGCACTCTCTTTGGGTTGAAGTAGTCTGAATATAGCCCTTTGCACTTCTGTTTCCCCTCCTTTTCCTTGACCTCTCTTGTACTTTGAATTGCTGTGACATATGAAGTACCTAATCCCCAGGGAAAGACTGTTTTGTATTTATAGATTGAACACCTAGTTATGCCTGCTGAAGACATTGTGCAAACATTAATTTGTAAAATTAATGGCATAAAAGTGAATTTTTGTCCTATAAAATCTAACCCTAACCAACCCAAGGCAGGTAACATGGCCATTTAACACCAATCTTTTGTCTTGCCTTTTGCTCAGTGTCATTATCAATTTCCCTCTCCCCTCAAAAATTACAAATGGTTATTGTTTAGCAGTCAGAGACTACTGAAACACTAGTGGGCTAATAGCATTTGTGAATTGTTGCCCTATTTTTTGATTGCTCCATGTTAACTTTCCTAGTGAGATTCTAAAATAAAGCAGACAATGTGAAATGGTTCTCAATTGATGACTGGCATTTTAATATGAAGTACTGAATTCCCCTTGATTTCATTTTTCATTTAATTTTAAGCCTTTTCAACTTTTCTGTAACTCAATAAATTTTTTTATAACTATATTTATTTACATTGTGTATAATAAGGCTTTAATGTATTTTCTCTAAAGAATGTCTGCACTACTGGATATTTCAAGTGTTTCCAAAAAACATCTGTTCAGAAGTGCAGCCAGGTTTTCATTTTTGGTATACTAATTTGGATTTGTGCAAGGTATTAAAAGACAGCCCAGCTTGTATGTGCAGGCTGCATAAGATCCAATTGGACTTGCTTGGACCCAATGCCACCTGGACACAGCTAAATTCTGTGTCTAATGCCACTTTGGGTATGGATAAAATATAGCTGTATTTATACAGTGCTGAGCCAGTAACACCTCAACTGGCTTGCCACTAACATGTCCAGGTATCACTTGGAACCCAAAATATTGGGAATCTGGTGGCTTAATCTTGAATGCCTGCCAGATGCCCACCAAACTGCTCTATTGCTCCCTCTCCTTAATGGATGAAATGATGACGAAAAAGCTGATAGGTCAAGCTAGGGCAGGGAGACTCCTTCCTGACCCTTCTGCTTCCCTTACCCAAAGGATGCAGGAGGAAGGGTATGGTTGTGGTCAGTTCATGATGCTTTGTCTCTGCCACTCCTTCCTCCTCAGACCCTTTCCCTGCTCCAGTATGGCATCCCTCCCATGGGCTGCAGTTTGAGAGCTGTTCCAGCATGGGTCCTTTCCATGGCAGTAGAGTCCTTCAGGAACACACTGCTCCAGCACGGGTCCCCCACGAGCCACAGCTGCTGCTGGGAGGCTGCTCCTGTATGGGGTCCAGATGAGCTGCAGTTTCTTTCAGAGAATCTCTGTCTGCTATGGTATGAGGTCCTCCATGGGCTGCAAGTGGATATCTGCTCCACTGTGGACCTCCATGGGCTGCAGGGAGACACTCTGCCTCACCATGGTCTTTGTCATGGGCTGCAGGGGAATCTCTGCTCCAGAGCCTAGAGCACCTCCTCCCCCTCCTTCTTCACTGACCTGGGTGCCTGAAGGGCTGTTTCTCTCACATATTTCTCACTCCTGTCTTTCACAGATGCTGTGCAGAAATTTTTAGTCTTTCTGAAATACATTATCACAGAGACATCACCAGCATCACTGATGCATTCAGCTTTGGGCAGCAGAATGTCTGTCTTGAAGCTGGGTGAAACTGTCTCTGTCTGATGGTGGGGGCAGATTCTGGGTGTCTTCCCACAGAAACCAGCCCTGAAGCTATCCCCTCCAGCCCTATCAAGATCTTTCCATATAAACCCAACACAGGGGAACAGAATGGTGAGCCCTGAACTCAGTGTAATGTAGAGAGCTTACCAGCACCAGGTGAATTGTTGCACCCAGACTCCTGCCTTTCTGCAGCACTGAGGCTTCCCATTGCTGTTGAAGTGACTGTTGGCTCCTGGTTTCCACCAGCCCTAAAGTAGGAGGTATATTTGCATCTGGAACACCACAGCTCTGTGTTGCAGCAGCTGATGGCAAGTAGTGTCTGTTGACACTTCTTACTATGCTCTATTTCAGTCTTGCCCTGAACTGGTATGACTGTGAGCATTCACAGAAAGGGTTAAGATGAACAAAAAATAGAACAGAAATCTGCTATAGAAGAGTGGGCTAGATTCTTTTGAGACTCATTCAAAATGACTAAAACTGTTGACTAAATAACAGCTTGCCAGATACTTCTGAACTGCATATCTCTTTGTTGCTTCTCTGCCACTGAGAACAAAGCTCAGAGATCAACACCCTCACATGGGGTGGCCTTACTGACAATCTCTGGAGTTTGAAAGAAGAGAAAGTCTGAAAGAAGAGAAAATCTGAAAGAACTGAAACAGATTATTTTTTTCCTGTCCAATTCAATTCACACAGAAATTAGACCTGGAAGACAGGAGAACAGCAAGGGACATTTTCAGTGGTTCTGAAGCCTGCCTTGACTGGATGGCAGTAAAGGTTTTCAGCACCTCATTTGATGGTAACTACTCATCATGACAAAAGGCTATTACAGGCTCAGCTCTAAATTAACTCTTGCTAAATAGCACACATGCTATAAACTCTCACCTAGTGATCAGAGAATCACAAAAGAACCAGCAGAAATGGTCTCCAACCCTGATTATGAGATGGCACTTCCCAGTTTGGCCTTAGGTTTGGATGGGGCATAGTCGGGTTTTTTTGTCCTCTGTTCCATAAACTGCTGCCTTATTTCTCGGTTCTCTGTTCTGGCTTCCCATTAACTCTTTTTAGGAGGTTTGACTAAATTTCTAAATTTCAAAACCTGCCTTTTGAGAAATTGCATGCCCTGTGCTAAACACTGACTCTGATAACATTCGTGATTCTCTGAAAAAATGGAACAAGAACCAGCTGGTGTGTGCAGGGAACAAATCTTGCAGAGGATAATGGACATTATCATGCCCACTTCTGCACAAGATAAGAGTATCCACATTACTCTAAAAGCTTTCAGAACAAAAGATAACACTTAGCTTATTTTCTCTCAATAATTTCTTTACACATGCATGAGACACACGTTTGCTCCTTATCACATAAATACATACAAACACAAGCAAATAAACAGAAACAAGCAGAATTGTCTCTCAGCCTAAGAGGAAAAGAAGAGATATAGTTATTGTTCTCATGTTTCAGAAAACCAGAGGGACACCCAAAGTCTGTTAAAATAAGAATAATTCAGTATTAAGACAGAAGCAAAAAGAGAGAGAAAGCCATGTAATATATACGTAATACAAATCAAAGATATTTCAGTTAGAGTTTCAAATCCCAAAATGTGTTTGCATGTCTGCCAGAAATAAATATTTTCTTTTGACTGATAAACTGAACTAACTTGGCATGAAAGCAGATATTTACTTGAAAGAAAAACATGGACACTAAAGTGTCACTCTGAGGAGAACTAGGCTCTCATGACATCCAGTCAAATGTGTAACTCGCTGGTGAATAAACTCATTTGACTGACCTGTTTTCTTTTTTTCCGATACTGTGCTTTTCTGCCCACAAGTAGGCATTCCTTATTCTTTTTTTTTTTTCTTTCACTCCAGACCTTAAATATGTGAAAGGCTGCCCAAAATGTCTGTACAGGTGCTTTCATAACTTCTTTCAATAGACATGGTTGCCCGGAGAAAATGGCATTATAAAACAATTTGGCCTCTCTACTACCTTGCGACATGGACGGTGCCAAAATCAATGGTTTATCCCCTTCCCTCTTCCCTCCAAAAGCCACTTCTGGTCAGGGATCTGTAATACTTAGGAAGTACAAAATTGCTTCCTTCTCGAGGCTGAGCAGATCCCAGGCTGGCACCACACTGACCCCTGTCTCTGCTGCTCCATTCTAGTCCCCTCCATCCAGGTGCTCCCATCATTCCCTGCCTGCTCTCTCTTAAAAGAAGACTGTCCTACTGTTCCCTTTTAATGAATCTTCAGATGAAAAAGGGTCATTCACCTGCCTTTGTGAGGCTTCTCAAGTCAGCAGAGATCCAGGTCGATACCCAGTGCTACTGCAGTCTGTGATGGCAAGACTCACAGCCCACCATGTGTGTACATGTTTCAGGAGCAGGGGTCACAGGCTGCAGTGTTATACAAAGGGGCTGTGACTCCTTCTGGCCCTAGGAAGTGCTGTTGGTGCTGGGATGACTCAATTATCTTCCTGCTTTTGCTGGAAACATTTTAAGAATATATAAAAAAAAATAGTAGGAGCTGATCTGAGATTTGACCTATGCCCCTCAACCTCTTTATCTTTTTTTTTCCCAGTAACTCAAGGCTGCATTTGGCTGCACCTGCTTTGTCTATGCCTGAGTGTTTTCAGCTTCATGCCTGGTTGCCTGCCTACCTGAGCACCACTGAGAGCATGTTTTTCTGTGTGAAAGGAATGCATATGTTTGCCTACCTGCTAGAACCAGGAACTATTTCTACAGGGAAAATGAACAACTGCTGTTGAATTACAGGCAGGCACTTCTTTCTGAAAATTGTTCTTCTTGTAGACAACAGCTGAGGTTGACTGAGGTGAATGCAAGGATGTGTAATGTATTTTTACCTGCCCCAGCCTGCCCATTTTTTTCTGTAAGGAGGGAGTGCGATTTCTTACATAGAGAGAAGGGATTGTTCAGCCACCCTTAGTGTTTGAAACCATGAAGTTGTGAATGGAGGATTCTGGATCATTCCATAATCTCAGCTGCAAATTTATTTCTTTTTATGCTGGATAAAACAGTATCAACAGGAAGGTGAGGTTACAGCTGTTTTCCATGGCTACAGTGCCCCATTGCCTGACTTTTATCCTTAAAGCTCTTGAATGGGATCTGTATCAAGAATAATGTAAAGAATTTTTTTTTGAAATTTGGAGTAAAATGGTTTTCAATTCTACCATCAAAGCTGCAGCATGAGCCATAGTGTGTTCCTTCTAGCTTTGTGCTTTGTTTTTGCCATGTGTGGGGATATGAAATCAAAAGTTATGACACTCCTTGCTAAAGGCAGATGAACAGCACATTATTTTTCATCTGCAAAACACTGCCAAAAAAGTGGAAAACAACAGCAAGGAGCAACATAACCCATGTTACTGCAGAAGCTGAAATCTTGGCTGAAGCTGAAACCTCAGTCACATATGTACTTGAAATGCCCTATTCTGAGAAATGAAAATAGGCAAATTCATGAAACTAGGAGTCATATCACAATATTAAAAAAAATAGCAGCCATTATATGGCTTTCCTTGTAAATTCTGTACATAGCTTCAGTACAAACACAGTCAAAATATATTGCTGGTCACATGAAAGTATGAACATTTTCTGTGATTAGAGCTGTATGGTCAAGGCAGACAAATAGAATTGAAAGTTGTCAGTTTTTTGATTAGGATTTCCCCATGAGGAATTGTTTTTGCTCCTTTTTATTCTTGTAATTTTTTACATTTTTTAAAAATTTGTTTTCTTTTGTTTTGTTCTTTTTTTTCCCTGGCGTTGCCATCTCTTCCCTCAGTCAATGAAAACTCTGATCATTTCTATTTACTTGCAGGTTTCTGCCACATAACTAAGCTACTATCAGGTCTATCAGCTGGCCTTTTTTCGTGTTTTTTATCTTCTCTGATATATCCCTGATATATCAGTGGTAACTCAATACACACATTTCCTAGATATTTCCCTATATTACTCTCACCCAGCTTTATGTCACTGTGGAATCAAAGTTGTGAAATGTACATTTACAAGGTGTGCTGACCTTTTTCCAGAGGTCTTGACTGGTTTGTGTTTTTTAGGAAATTGAATGTAGAACAACAACTTGGGATAAGTCTTTTGAGCAGGAGGTGGTAGGGCAAACCTGGTGCTAACAAGAAATTTGGGCTGCCACCTTGTGGGATTCTCTATTTTTCCTCTATCCTTATTTACATGTCCACCCAAATTGATTTGGTACCTCATTCAAAGGTGGATCTTTACTGCATTTTGCTAGGAGAATATCTGAAAATCGTCCAGAATAAATCATAGATGCTTCTCTGAAATTACATTTATAAGGATAAAACACCCCTCCAAACATTTTTCAGGTGTAAATAGCAAAGGCTGTTATCACAGACGTCAACTTCTGGGCACTGAGAGATCATGTTTCCATTGCCTGGCCATGTTTGCAGAATCTGGGTTCAGCCATTCGGTTTTTGTCATAGGTGTCATGATGCTGTTTGTTAATACTGTGCCATTTTCTGATGGCTGGTCAGACCTGCTCCTTTCCTGATTGATTCCTACATCTGCTTCCTAAATTAACTTCTTTCTTAATTTTTATTTCTCATTTGAGTCTATTTTGCATACTTTTTGTAGATGTATTTGTAGTATTACATTAGTCCTCAGCCAGGATTTTCCATGGTTAATTCAATCTCCTGGATTAGAAAGAATAAAGTTTTTCTTTTGCTATGTGATGAAGTTAGTCACAGCATGTAAAAGTCATTTTCTTAACTGGTACAGGGGCTTTTCCTGTTTATAGGGCAATATTTTTAACTGTAATAAAGAGGTCATTTAGTAAGTGAAGCATTTCTTTGTCTATGAACACTTTCCTTGAACAAATGGCAGCTGGGACAGAAACTCCAGATTAGCATATCTCTCTGATGATCTTAAAAATGATCTGGTAAGATCCAGGCTCTTCACTGTCACCAGCTGGGGAATGTGCATCTTTGAAGTATTTTTACCAACTCTTTGTGAATTTTGTTGTGAGCTGAAGAAATCTTTTTCTGTGCAGAATTTAATAATCCCTAGTCTGAGTTCTTTTTTAGTAATTTCTCCCACTTTTTGCTAATATTGTGGAAGGGAATCTGACATGTTTTGAATCCTAGATTTATATGTGTCTGAAGTTGTGGCTCAGTTCCTGGAAGAGAGGCACTGCATACCATTGTTATGGATAATGTGTCATTTTAATGTAAATTGAACTATCCAATTTCTTTTTTGCTTCCACAAAACTCCATTATTTTGTTCTGTCCGGACCCATTTTGCTCTTTTTTTTTTTTTACATTTTTAAGAATAGGTATCAAACCAATTAAGGTTGTTTCATTTGAAATGAATTTTCCACAGTCCTCTCTAAGGAGCAGAATATTCTGAGGTGTATCTTGGACATCTGACACCTCAAGCAACCTTCACTTTTAAGAAGCAAAAATTAACAAACCATATTTTAAAAAATAAAATCCCACAAGGCATTCTAGACCATAAAATGCTTTGCAAATCTAACAGACTCTTCCCTCTATCCCTGCCACAGCATCCAACATCGAGCTCCTCTGGGGCCCTAAAGCTCAACCCTGGAGGAATCTTAAAGGGCCTATTTATATTCTGTGTGTACTGGATTTTATTTTTTGGAAGATATGTAGCCTTAATTTTCAGTCTGTATGCTTCATTACCTGGCTTGGGGGTGTGGGAAGAGGAAAAATCCAACAAAAATTAGCACACTAATCTTTGTTAGCTTTAGAATCACAACTTTGCAATTTCTTTCAGGCCTCCTCTAGGTTTTGTAAATGTTCATCTGAAAACTTCCCAGTTATTAGCATGTCATCTAGATAACAGACAACACCATTTACCCCCTGCCTCATTATTCTTTGAAACACAGCAGGTGCTTTTTCTATTCATACCTAAATAGCCCTTCATGTGTGTTTGTCACCAGATATTTTTTTTTAATTCTATCTGCAAAGCCACCTGTAGGCACTCTTGGGACCAGCCCTGTTTGGTTAGCTCCTCTCCACTCAGTACTTTGCAAATACCTGTTCTGCTCTAGAAATCCAATATTGTCCAGCCTGAGCCAAAAATGGTTGGTGATTTCATATTTCTGACAAGCTTTTCTCTGTTGTTCCCCCTAAAACACACTTTTCTCAGCCCATTCACTGACATCCAGGGGAGGAAACAGACTCTGGTTTCCAGTGTACTAAGCTGCTTTTTGCTGGGTTTATGGCACAGGACTCCTCCTCAGAAATGCAGAGATGATTTTGTCACTTGTGGATGACATTGTGGTTATACCTGTTACTACACCGTGTCTCTAATGAAAAAAACTTTAGTTTGAATTTTCCTACCCTGTTACACAGCTCATTAGCTACCTTCCACTATAACTTAGGCTTAGGGAAACAGTTTCTGCCACCCCTTTCACTTATGATTGCCTTCAATGTTAACAAAGTATATTTGTAAATAACAGTGGCAGGAAGACCTACCTGTTAATCATCACTTGTCTTTACACTACCACAGTACAGTGTGCTATATATATTCATTTTCTACTGTGCACAGCCAGTGCTCAGTTATCCACGGACAGTTTATTTAGTTGACAGATTAATTGTGCCACAGATGAAGAGACACTGGGGGAGGCCAGTTCAGTTCTGGCAGGATTATTCATGCAAGTGCAGTTCTGAATAGTTGTTGGTACATTAGTCTTACTGAGTGCACAGTGACTCAGCCAGGGAGGCTACAAAGGACCCCAGACATCTCCAGCCTGCTCCAGCATGGGCAGGACAGTCTGTAAGCCCAACCAGGTAAAATATGGTTAAAGTGTATCAGTATGATACACTTGGAATCACGTGGGAGGCGGCTCTGGTGCTGTGGTTAGGGACCTCTTGCCAGACCGAGCAGTGCAGCCTGAAATTGCCAGCCAGTTCAGGTCCAGTCTTTGGCAAAAGCTCATACACCTTCACAGAGCTGTGGAGCTTAATGCAGAGGAACTCAAAAAGTTCCACAAAAATCATCTTAGGATGAACAGGCAACACTAACTCAAACTGAAGACCTGGCATACTATCCTTGTATTCACAGTCAACTTACTGGAATGCTCCTCTTTAGATCTATTGCCCAGGCTTCTCTGATACCCAGTATGTTCCAGTTCCTACAAGCACCTACCCTTCTGGCACCGCAGCTTCTTAAATAGTGATGCTCCTGCCTTGGGCTGTTGTTCCCCAGACACTTTGGTGGAGACACAATGAGCTGACTCAGAGAATGGACTCGGGTCAAACATTTAATTTTCTGAGTTAGTTTGAACAAGATTGCTTAGCAATTTGGTCCATGATTGCTCAAATGCTACTGCCAGCCTAATAGAGAAGGTGGAAGGGAAGGGCTGGGGTGAGAGGAGAACTGTCTCTTGGCTGTAGCACTGTTTTCTGCAGACTTAAGGTGCTTGCAAAATTACAAATTTACTTCTAGGAATCAAATTGTTTGCTGAGAGTCCTTTGCAAAGCATTATTGAAACAACCAGTAGCAGGAAACATTTTAGGCTTGGCTAATACCAGAATACTTTAGCCTTCTAGTTGGTTTCCAGTCAATGTTCCAATAAAACAATTGTTGTGTTAAAGAAAAAATAATTGCAGGGTAAGCTTTTACTAATCTCCTTAGAAGTTCTACAATGTCTTTATCCCAGAAAGTTCACTGTAAAGTATAATTCCATTTGTGCTTCATATATGGCAATGATAGGAAAATAGCTTTTGTACAGTTCAGTCTTCCATGCCATTTGTATAAAAACACTGTCAAAGCCTGAATTTCTCTCAAAATGTTTCTTAATTAGCCAATGCAAACAGGTTTTGTTTTGCTTTCATTTTTTTAGTTTTTTATTTTTATTTCAAGACCAAATCCATTGCCAGTTTTCTCTTTTGTGTTTGGCTACATGCACAGGAGTTTAAAAGTAAATTTTCTACTGATTTTCATAGAAACAGGCTCAAAATATGGCTTTATTTTCCTAGGATGCAAGACAATAACTTCCAACATCCAGAAATTACAGGCAACTAGCACAGAAGAATAATTTATCCTCCCTTGCTGCAGAAATAGTAAATCATAACTGAAATTAAAGACTAGGTCTTGGTCACACACTTTTTATATCCTTGCTCTACAAGAGAAGAGCAAATCCTTGACATTTAAAGCAGAGCTGAAATTGGAAAGCTGAAATTGTTTAACTTCTGTTGGAAGTTCCTTTCTATGCATTTACTCTCTTTGGTCCAGTGGAATCACTTAAGGAGAATTTTGCAGATGTACTCCCTAAACTTGTTATCTGTTCGAACTCCCATATGAAGACTTTAAATACTGCTAGAATCAAAATATCCTTCAAAATTTAGAGTAAAACTAAACCCAAATATGGGAGGGAGGTTGAAAAAATGTGGGAATTATAAATTCAACCTAGATCTAATTTACAGTGGTGAAAATCAAGAAGTATTTTCATTTCTGAAATGTACAACTGGCAAGGAGCTGGCAGAGGAGGGGGAAATGTAACTGCCTTTCTTATGATTGTTTTTTTCCCTGAGTTGCATTAAATAATCCCAAGTGAGAACAAAGCTGTTAGCTATATTTATTCATGACAAATCTGAGTCAGTACTTTCTTACACCACTGTAAAAGAGATATCATTCCAGAGGTACTGCATTGATCTAAGTCCACAGGTTCAGGTCTCACTTTATCATTTGAAACACTGTTCAGTCTGGTCCAGAGATTTCTAGCCTACTTTCAGCACAATAGTTAAAGGATGCCAAAGGATGCTGCTGCCTGTTGCAGACTGACCTAGGCAGCTGTGATTTGGAAATAAAAAACTGGAAGAACTGAGTGGCAGAAAGTTAGCAACAGTGTAAAGGAAAAAATAAAATTAAAGTGACAGAAAACAGAGCAGACAATCAATGAACACTAGGAAGAAAAAGAATCCTGTTAGACTACTAAGAGATGGAGTGAGTTTCATAAAACAGAAAAATGGATGTGCATGTGGAATAGAAGGATAGTAGGAGTTGGAAGCTTGCACCATTTTGCAAAGAGTTTGATGTGATGAGTACATGTTTGAAGCAACATCATTGCTTGTATTGTCTGTCACCTTTGGGGGAGTACAGAGGAATAAACTCCTTGTAAAATAAAGAGGATGGACATCTATAATTGCCTGAGTATAATTCCAGGCCCATTATCTTCAAAATCACCCACAGCTTCAGGTCTTTGTAGGCTTTTAAACACCAACAGCAAATGACTGAAACCACTGTTTTTCTGATTTTATTTTTTGCTTTTTTTTTCCTTTTAATATGTGCTCCAGTTGCTCAAACTCCAATATGTTTAGGTGTTTTCAAAAGACAGTTCAGTTATGGATAAATTGCAGAAACCATTAGAGAAATAAATCCAAATGTGTCTACCTGTGAAATCAGCATAGCTACATGCTATGTGTAAGTGAAGTGCATTTATTTCACCAGGACTGGAAATATTAGCTGTACTCCAGGTATAGTCAGATCACAGTAACAGTTTCAGAGCAAACATGTGGGAATTGTAATGAACTTTAAATGAATACACTTAATAGACAAGGCTTATTTTTAGAAAATGGAGCTGAGGGGATGCCTGGTCTCCATTCACAAAAGCCATTTATTGCACTGATAGTTTTACAAAAAATGGCTAACAAATTAGTGATTATGTTCTAATGACAAGATATACACAAAAAAAAATCTGTTTAAAGTATACGGATTGCTGATTTGTTTCATGTACCCAAAAATAAAACTTCTCAATAATTCTGCATGATGCAGTAAAAATCCCCATTTTTCCTAACAGGTACAGCTTGCATTAAATGCAATGAGACATATTGCATTATATTTTTTTATCTTGCATATTTGGAAGAACTGACCAACTTTTGGTCATGGGCGTCTTAAGGACATTTCAGACAACCTACTTCACACAGAATGAAAACTGACACACACTATTTAAATGGGCAGTGTTACCCCACCAGCTCCCTGCCTGCTCATCACCAGCTATACCAGCACAATGCTGATGTCATTATGAGCAGAGATAAAATGCTCATATGAATCTTGGCTTTCTACTGCATCCAGGCTTTCCCATTTGAAATCTGTGACCAGTGAATGGTTTCAGACTAATTGCTTATGGACATTTTTCTTCTTTGAGAAGTTTAGGGTTGTAACAGTTCTAAACTGCAGGACTCAGTTTTAGAAGACCTTCATTATAAAACCTAGGCATCACTGAACCTAGTGGTTCATTATATTTTCAAATGTTCAGAAACAAAGAAGAGAAAAGCCTGTATGTGAAATTTAAAATGTTTTGGTTACCATGGCAAAAATATATATGCATTAGCATTCACAGAGAAAAAAGTAATCCATTGGTCAGGGCACATGTTATTTTTTATTTCTTAACTTATCTATAATATTTTGGAACAGGTCTTCCTTCCAGCAAAATAAATTGCATTCAGAAACACTTAAGGCATTATAAAGTAACTACATTTTCTGGCAAAATATTTCTTAAAAATCGCTTCTTTTTTTGAGATATGTATAGTGCATTCCAGTGTCTCTTCATTAAAAAAAAATATGTATTCCCAATGAAATATTGAGAATCTGTGGAGTGCATTTAATTGTGCAGTAACACTATAAATTATGAGGGAAGGCACTGTGGTCTGTAAAAACACAGTACAACTGCAATTAAAAGCTATGAAGAAAGCTCTTAGATAAATAAAGGAGATATTAATAGAAGTATGGCAGAGAAAAGGTCAATTGGTTGCTATTTACTTGATAAAATTAAAAGCCAATGTATCTGATTCATGCTGGCTTAATTCCATACTTCTCATGGAGTTGATGGTGGCACGATGAAGATCAGGAAGCATTGCTTACTGCACACCATGATTTTGACAATCCATTGACCGTACCAAAAATGCTGAATGGCAACAAATAGATTTTTGTAAATATCTCTTTTTAGAAGTAACAGAAAGGAAATGAAAGCTCGCCCTGAATCAGTGTTTCAGAAGAGTGCTGCAGACCTGCTGGACACCCATCTAATTATTGATGGGGCCACAGAATTTGTGTATAGGGGCAGAGCAACTGATATCATCTACCTGCACTTATACAAAGTGTTTGACACTGTCCCGCACAACATCCTTGTCTCTAAAATGGAGAGACATGGATTTGATGGATGGACCACTCAGTGGATAAAGAACTGGGTGGATGGTCATACACAGAGTTTTGTGGTCCATGGCTC
Source organism: Acanthisitta chloris (assembly GCF_000695815.1). Classification (NCBI taxonomy): domain Eukaryota; kingdom Metazoa; phylum Chordata; class Aves; order Passeriformes; family Acanthisittidae; genus Acanthisitta; species Acanthisitta chloris. Next base: position 98,137 of record NW_008675300.1, read on the forward strand.
ATTGTCCACGTGGAGGCCAGTGAGGAGTGGTGTCCCTCACGGATCAGGACTGGGGTCGATACTGTTCAACGTCTTTGTCAGCAGCATGGACAGTGGGATTGAGTGCACCCTCAGCAAGTTTACTGAAAACACCAAGTTGTGTGGGGCAGTCAACATGCTGGAGGGAAGGGATGTGCCACCCAGTGGGACCTTGACAGGCTTGAGAGGTGAGCCAATGCAAACCTTGTAAAGTTTAACAAAATGAAGTGCAAGGTCCTACATCTGGGCCATGGCAATCCCAGGCACAGCTACAGGTTGGGTGGGGAAGTAATTGAGACCAGCAGTGAAGAGAAAGACTTGGGAGTGACAGTGGATGAGAAACTCACCATGAGCCATCAGTGTGCACTAGCAGCCCAGAAAGCCAATCGAATCCTGGGCTGCATCAAAAGGAGTGCGGCCAGCAAGTCAAAAGAGGTGATTCTTCCCCTCTACTCTGCTCTTGTGAGACCCCACTTGGAACACTGCATGCAGTTCTGGTGTCCTCAACATAAGAAGGGCGTGGAACTATTGGAGCAAGTCCAGAGGAGGCCAGGAAGTTGATAAGAGGACTGGAGAACCTCCCCCATGAGGACGGGCTGAGAAATTTGGGGCTGTTCAGCCTGGAGAAGAGAAGACTGCATGGAGACCTCATAGCAACTTTTCAATATCTAAAAGGTGCCTACAAGGGAGCTGGAGAGGGACTCTTTGTTGGGAACTGCTATGATAGGACAAGGGGTAATGGATTCAAATTGAAGGAGGGGAAGTTTAGGTTAGATATTAGAAAAACGTTTTTTACTCTAAGGGTGGTGAGACATTGGAACAGGTTGCCCAGGGAAGTGGTAGCTGCCTGAACCCTGGAAGTGTTCAAGGCCAGGCTGGATGAGGCCTTATGCAACCTGATCTAGTGAGGAGGTGTCTGTGCCAGGGCATGGAGGGCTGGGACTAGATGATCTGTAAGGTCCATTCCAACTCTTAAATTCTATGATTCCATGATTCTATGAATTACTGCATGAATTAAAATAATACCAATTGTAAGAAAAATGCAGAGAAAAGAGACATCCTGAAGAAGACCATTGCTGCTTGTTGTACTGTGTGCAGTTCAATACAGTGCTGCCAAAACACTCCTTGTCAGCTGTGATACACTTTTTCAGAAATAATCCTTGCTCTTTAATAAGTACTTATGCAAAGGAAGACGACCTCTCAGGAACAGCCAATCTGTTGCTTAACTAGCATGGCAAATTTTGCCCTCGTCAGACTCATGCACTTGTCATTTGCTGAAGCTACATGGGTTGCAGAGTTAAAAATGGGAGCAGAATATGACTTCTCTGTAAGTGCTTTTTAAGGCTCTCTTCTTCTTGATTGCCCACCCTATTCTATATTTCATTAGTTCATAACCACACTTAGTTTTTCTTGCAGTTTAGTTTTGAAGCTTATGAAACTCTAAAACTGACCAACATTTTTGTTATTGAACTCCAAGAGGTGCATGAAGTCACTTCCCATAGTATTGGGAATATTTTGGCAGTGAAGAAGCCAGGGCTTATTGTGCTTGAATTACAATCTTGATTTATTTCCTTTTCAAGTGAATTTATAAACAGTTAAAGGAACTCTGAATGGCAGCCTTGCTTTCTTATGTACAGAACAGGTACAAGTGTGTGCTTCTTTGCAGCAGCCTTACGCTGAAATGTCTTCCGCAAAGGTGGGCTAAAGTGGGGTGCTAACTGGAGACACATCCATCTTTTACATAACTTTTAAAACATTGTCAAATGGAAAGAATCTGTATTTGTTCATACTGTCAACATTACAAGGAGACTATTATTTTACCTCTACTCGACATTGAACTCAAAGTATCTGATAATTAAATGTGTTGCAGAAAATAGCAATCACATGATGTTGATACTTGAAAAAATTATTCATACTTAGAAAATATTAATATTCAATTGTTTAATTATAATATTTAAGATAAATATTTATTGTACTTATATGTTTGGGATAATTTAAGTAATTTCCCATGCTTATGTTCTCTATCACTCCCCAAGCCTGTGAGACATATGGTGCTTATGCTTAAGCATTTTTTAATTCAGCCTCTCAAAGTCCATGTATCTTACTACTTGTTTTTTAAAACCTATTCGATTTGCAGATAAATTTTAATGACTGCTTTTTTTCTTAATTCTCATGAGATATCTGAAAGGAATGGCTTAGAACACCTTTAAGATCTTTTTGCCTTCTTTGATTTTTTGTGACTTGTTTCAAACTTTATGCATGCCATTATTTTCTTTCTTCTTTTCTTTCATGGGTGGGAAGAGGGCCAAGCAGGGTGAAGTGCTGCCAGTGCAATGTTAACCTCTGGCAGCTCCTACCTGAGTGAACTATAGCAATAGAGAGGAGGCATCCTGAAAATCATTACATTCCTTTATGCCCTTTTCAATTTGCTGAGACAAGAATGATGTTGGCACACAGCACAGTGTCATCCTTAGGTTCTTTCTAAATGGTAGGGTCTTCTGTTACTGGGACAGTTTTATCTACTGCCTCTGCTTATAGTGCTTCCCTTGTGAAAATGATCCTTTCTTCCTCTGCTTCCAGATAAAGCAGCCTGAAACTACCTGAAAAAAACCCCTCTGCTTTGCTAGGTGTTTTATCCTCTGCCTCTGTATTATGGAGCCTTTTCCATCAGAGAAGGAACTGTCACTGGCAAGCCAGAGGAGCACTGCCTGGGGGCCACGCTTGTTTCAGACAAAGGTTTTGCTGAAGCCTTGGAAACCAAATTTCTGGCATGTTTTGTAGGCTCACTGTTGTTGAGCCTTTGCTAATAGATCTAAGGAACAGGATGATGTTAAATGATTAAAGAACCTCAGCAGATACTTCAAATTATGTCAGTGTTAAGAGTTTTGTCCTAGTGTGAGAATGGACCAGATCTGAGAAGGCACGTCTTTGCTCATTTACCTGCTCCTGGCTTTAAATACCTTAGTACTAGAGGTGGGATGGGCCCTGGCTGGGTAGTCTTGCCCAGCAATCCTCAGGGACCCCTGCTGCCCCCAACGGGAAGCATAAGTTACATGTAAATGCAACTTTTAAGTTTGGCAGGCAAAGTAATGAAAAGGAGGAATAAGAGAAGTAGTGATAATGAAACATCTGCACTTATCCCACATGAAACTGGCCCAGAAGGCCAATTCTGATCTTGCTCACCTCTGGAGTTATGTTTTTCAAAGACCCTATACTGCTCACAAGAATAGACTTGCAGGAAAAATATGCTGTCATAATGGGTAGTAAAAGATCTTCTATTGAACAGCTGTTGTGAAACCTTGAGCTGCTATAAAATATTTCTGCAAGAAGGTGATCATGTTTTACAAAGAAATAACAGAGAAATTACTATATGTGGAAGATAAAATTAAATTATGTGGTATCTGTATCATCATATATTCCTGAAAATACCATAATTTTAGAGGTGATGAAATTGGCACGGGTAGTAAAAGATCTTCTATTGAACAGCTGTTGTGAAACCTTGAGCTGCTATAAAATATTTCTGCAAGAAGGTGATCATGTTTTACAAAGAAATAACAGAGAAATTACTATATGTGGAAGATAAAATTAAATTATGTGGTATCTGTATCATCATATATTCCTGAAAATACCATAATTTTAGAGGTGATGAAATTGGCACTATTTTTTCATTGATTTGCTGTTTCAGTTCCAGTTCTAAGTGGCATGCAGAAAATATCTTTTATGAAAGATTATTAAATGTCTACCTGTAATTTCTGAAGTGGGTTTGCATCCACTTCATGCACCTAGACTAGCCAAAAAGAACATCAAAATCATTAGAGGCATTTTGGTCAAAAATTATCTAGAACTTAATTTCTTAGTAATTGCTAGAAATTTATTGTCTAATTTTTCAGAATGTTGAATTCTGTGTTTTATCTACTAATCCACCGAATCCAACTAAAGAGTTTGAAAAAATCATTATTTTAGTTTCTTATGCTTCTTCTCAAAACAATAATTGATAATCGTAGTATTCATGAATTCTCCCCTTCCATATCTAAGAAGGCATTCCCTTGACTAAAATGCACTCCCATGTATTCTAAGAATTCTGGGGGAAAAAGCAGTTATGTGTAAAATTTATTTGAGGTATTTTAAATTCCTGCCCTGTTTCTAATGATGAAAAACTGCAGCATTACACATCATGACAAAGACATAGGATGAAGGATAATTACAGAATGTGTTACTGCCATTCATGTGTGAAATTTTCTAGGGTGGAAAATGCATGCTCTGAGCTAGTAAAGGAGACACCAGTTAAATGGATAACCTTGATGCACAGAAAAATTCTGAACACGTCTACTTCTTCACCAGGTATTTATCTGAGAATGCTCCTGTGTACTGCACTGTTTTTTATTCTGTTTGGGTTTTTGCTTTTTCAGCACAACAATTCTCCTTTAAGAAGAAATATTCCAATGGTCAAATTATTGTTCAAAATTAATTCTTAGTTAATATATTTTTCAGTAAGTGGGTTTCAGGTAATTTCTATTATACAAGCCCTGAACTTTTTGCTAAACTATGTATTTTACCTTGTTGAGGAAACATTTTATGCATGAATACTTAGATGTTTAAAATATGTATGTGTAGAATTTATGCAGCTGTGATGTTCCACTTTAAATTGCAATTATTTCTCACAGTTTATTACACAATACACAAAGAGATAATTTACGAAAGAATATTCACTTAAGGCACACAGATCTTTTAAGCAAAAATAGACCCACTGTTATCCAGCAAAAAATAAAACCAAAACCCCATTAACTCACTCAAATAAACATACTCATTTTCAGATAAACGTGTTTGCAGAACAAGTTACTGGAAATCAAGATATTTGTCAGGTATTCTCATGAAAACATTTTGTGAGTAAAAATTATTTTAAAAATTGGATTCAAACATTTAAGAATGTCATCAAAACAAAAAGCATGACATTTCAAAGAGCTAATGTACAATGAAGCAAGACTTTGAGTTATGTGCTCTCCATGTCATAAACCACAGCAGGTTAGAAGGCTTTTTGCATTTGTTTAATACACTCATCTTTGCTTACCCCTAGTTATAAGACCTATCACTGTTTCTTGTGTTGATACCAGCACTGATGGTGAGTTACTCTCACAACAGCTTCTCATGTTCTTCCATGCTCTACCATGTCTGTACCTTCCCTGCTAGGCTATAACTGAACTGTCTCTCAGCACAATCTGTTTCTGCTCGACCACCCTCAAATGATGGTTAGGAGAGAAAAACAGAGAGAAGAACAGGAGGAAACTTCCACCTATTATTCGAAATTATAACATAGAAACTTTAATTTGATTTTTTTTTTTAAATTATATTTCTTTTACTCCACTTTGTGTGCAGAGCCAACATGAATTTGTCCTCCCTGCAGCAAAGGTGCAGACAACTACATGAATTAATATGACACATGCAGTACAACTTCAGTCATTAAGGCCACTCAGTAGTTAAAATTAATATGAGTTAGTTTTTGAGGGACTGAAGCAGTTTAACCTATTCTGAGCAGGGATGTTCTTTTCTCCCCAAATGACCCTTTCTAAATTCCTGTCTAAATATTAAATAGACAAGTAACTCCTTATAAGACAGTTCTCAGTGGAAGAGAGTTAGTATTATCTCCGTCTTCGTGAGGCTCAGAAGCCAAAAGATTCAGATTAGGAACTTGTCTGGTTGAGGTTAGTCCTTGGAAGAAGACTCTTTTTCTGTGTACTGCAGAGGGACCCTAGAGAGACCAGACTTTGTAAAAACACATCTACTGTGCTGGGCTCAATACCTGAATATTTTCATAGGCTGCTTGGTTGATCTGGAGCAAGATACCAAATCACAAATATTGCTTAGTCTGCCGTGGCCTTTTCTTACATTTAGAGAAATTCAGTGGGGCCTCTGCAAGTTTGGGGGTTGTGTTAATCCTACCAGGTTTCTGTCAACAGACTGCTTTTAAACTACAGAGCAGCATACAATTATAGCACATTCCATCTGCCTCCCTCTTTGCTTTGGAAGAGTTTTAGAAAAATAAATCTTTTAAAGAACCCATATGAAGCAATCTGTTAGTCAATTAATATAAATAGGAATGGTAATGATATTACTGTACTATTTTTTTTGAATAGTAAAAGTGTTCCATAAAAATTCTGAATTCCCTAGGTTTTTAACTAATTTTATTTCATCTTTATTGGCAACAAAACTGCATGCATATGCAACACCTTTTCCTCATGCCCTCAAGGAACAAAAGCTGTTAAAAACACTCTGAAGAAAGCTTTATGACTTAAATCTGTTATGTTTCTCCTAGTGTTCCACTGGCAAAATACTCTATAATAATAAAATTACTTAATGAATAGTGTCATCAATTTAGAAGAGCAAAAATGCCTTGGTGTATCATGTAAAGCAGAGATCTGCATTGTTGCAGCAACCAAAGCAAAAAATTCAAAGTACATATTTGATCAAGTCTATCTGAAAATACAAAAAAGTGTGAAATAATCATAGTCTGCATCTATCTAACAATTGCTTAACAATTGCTTTTCCAAGCTGTGATTTCCTGCCACCCTTGGGATGTCCCAGCTCAGTCCCTTCTCTCTGATGGTGTCAAGACCCTGGCATCACCTATGATAGGTGAGATCTTCTCTTCACCTTCGTCATGGCAACTGGGATTTCCTGGCTACTGGATGTCCTGGGATTTCCCTGTTTCTTTTTCCATTAGTCAGGACCTTAGTCTTCACTTCCCTCTGCTCTCACAAGATGGAAATGAGTATGTGGAAGGAATACGTATGCTCAGATTGTCTTTGCCCACGATGTGAGTGAGAATTAAGGTGGTTTGGGCATTTCAACTCAGTTGTTTCTGCTTTTAAAAGCTTTGAATGCAAAATACAAGATAACTCTTCACTGACCACACCAGAAAATACAGAGAAAAGCTGAATCTGTGAATATGATTTTTTTTTGTCAACATAAGAGACTTATAATTTGTAGAAGTGCTGCAAAGTGATTATAAAGTGTTGAAAGGCTCTTCTAAGAAAATTGAAAACAATTGGTGTTTATAGGTATGTGTTTCACAAAGTATAACAATTGCTTAACTGATATGATCAGTATTTTTAGAAAAAGAAAAAAAGCAAGTAAAGACTACTGTTCTGGCCTCCTCTTTCTGTACTCTGACTAATAAACACAGTGGTTTTAACTAAGACATGTACTTCTGATATAAATTCACAAAGGAGGAGCAAGCTTGATTTATGAATGAACTATTTAATGTTGTGCATTTGCAATAAATTTCTTCTAAGTTAGTTTTGGAATGAAGCACATGCCATAACTTTTATGTTATTGTTGTTCAGCCTTGTTGCTGGACAGTTAATTTGCTGTAAAATTCACACTATATCATTGTTATTAATTAGGGTAGCTGTGAACTTGCCTTTCAAAAGCTGATAAATGCAAATGTTTAGTCACATAAAAATATAAATGTGCAGTGAAGTTCTTCAGCAGAATAATGCCATGAAAGAATTAATACAAAGCAATTATATCTTCATTAAAAGGAATCTACTTTATCATGGGATGAACCTAACACATGGGAAAAAAAATAAAAAAATAAAAATACTGTATCAATTGATAATAAGTTGAAAACGAAAACAACACTGTGGCTTATAAAATGTAGAGGGTCATCAGTGGACCTTTACAACTTTATTCATCAAGAGGCTGAGCAGGTTAGTGCAAGCAAAGTGATCTGTACTTTACAGCCTGCATTGTGAATTGTCAGTCCTTTTCATAACACTAAGAAATATGGCAGACATGATCTCACTAACCCCTTACATGGAATTTTCTCAAATGCATGTACAAAGACTCAGAACACTGTAAAATCCTCTTGGAATTATTCTAACTGTGCAAGCAAAGTTAAGAATTTATCTAAGGTTTATATTTTCAGAGATTTAATCCAGAAATCATTCCTTAATAAGAATATACACTTACATTTGTTCAACTGAAATTATTTGCATAAGTGCTTTTCTGAAGAACTAGCCTGGCTTCAAGTGCTCCTAGAATACCCACAGACGTAGTAAGTATGTATTAAAGTAAGTAATAATGTTAATCAGAGAACATGTGTTTGTGACCTACATACTCTTGGAACCAGAAATACCACTGTCAGTTTGAGGAATTCATCTGAATTATGGTCTGCCATGAATCTGGTAGGAAATTAACATTTTTTTAAGTAGCTAGCAAGAATTTCTTTAATAAGAGCTGGAACAATAATGTAATTTTATGTGTCTGTAAAAAATCTTATAGGAAAATATGTTGCTGTTAAAGATGTCGCATGTCATTTAAATAGGAATTGCATTTGTTCAACGTCTGAATGATGTTTACAACAAGATGTAGAATAGCAACAGACTGCAAAAGACTTGCCAACTAGAAAAAAAAAAAAGAAAAGTCATACTCAAACAAGGTTCAGGAATTCAAGCTGTCTCTGATAAAGTTGCATGGAATAGGCACAACCATTTATGGGATTAAAGTACAGCTAAGGTCATTTAACATTAGTCCCTTTCCAGGAACCCAGTACAAACTTGTGAGCTACACTGAGTACTCCTGGCACAAATACTATCCAGCTAACATATATTGAGCTATTAGAGATGAATATCTCCCCTTCTTCCCTTAACATGACCTCTTCAATCTAGTTTTCTGGTTAGAGTACAACACATTTTCCATCAATCTTATGCTAAGAGAAAGGTCACCTCTCAGCATGGCCAGGGCTCTGCAGAGGAGGCACTTCTGTGCATGTTCTGATTCTCTAGTTGTACTCTGTGCAATGCACTTCCACTCCAATTTTTCAAGCCCAGCTGGCCTTGTTCAGGCCCTTACTGGGAAAGGAAGCAACAGGCAGTTTATGTTGCTAGAAACTCCGGCAGATTTTCAGACCACACACCTACCCCTGGGTATCTGCCAGTAGAAGCTAATAAATGTTTTGACTGAAGGCAGGCAGGAGACTTGTAGAGATGAGAAGTTGTTTAGGAGAATTTTGACCTCTATTACTTGAAATAAGGGAAGGAAACAGTTTTTCTGAACTCCTTTCCCTTTATGATTAGTGCATGATGTTGTCCAACTCACAGCAAATACTTCAGATGATTGTTTGGAGGCTCATGACCAACACATCCCACCCATTTGTTAAGCAAAAGCAAACCAATGGATTAAGTGTGATTTCCAAGTGGCTGCTCTGGTCACTGCAGTTATGAAATTTACTAAATCTTGGAGCAGTTTGAATTGTATTTGAATTGATGTATAGGACACACAAACATGTAACTAATCTCTGATAGATGCTGGTATGCTTTTTCAGTGACATACAATAATGACACAGTAGACACAACAGTGTGATTTCTTTCTTGCACAGAATTAAAATTCATTATATCTTGGTCAAATTTTAATAATAATAATAATATGAAAAATTAGACACCCTACTGCCTTTTTCCTGTTACTTGTATCAATTCCTTTCAGGATCTATAAAAATATGAAGTATTTCTCCATGAAACATGTACTTCTTTAAGGAAATACTTTAGTATCAGTACTACTTCTACCACATTACCAAGGAAGAAGTAACTGCATTGGCACAAAAATAATTGTCTATTTCTAAGCATAGTTAGGAATGCAATCCCGAATAAGAGTTGGTGCAAAAATGACTGGTGTCTAATAGATCCTGTTGCTTATACAGATTCTTTTTACAGATATTTTCACTTCCATTATGATGCCTCATTCATGTTATCAAACATAAGAATCATTCCTCTTGTGTTTTTCTGTTTTAAATAGCTGACTGTGCATTTTGGAGTAAAGCAGTTGCAGTTCAATCACATGCTGTAGAAAACACTGAGTATAGTGAATTTTCAAAGTATTGTTATTTTACAACCAAAAATATATAGTTTTATAGTTATATAATATATATAATTTTCCTCATAGATGCATAGAAATATCTCAGATACTTCTTTTGTCATTCATGCTTAAAATGAAAGAAAATATATATGCAGGGACAGTAGCTAAAGCAAAATATCAGAAATAGGACTGGTAGTAGGGGTAGGGGTTTGGCACTAGTTTTTTTTATCTGGTATATGAAAACTAGTTTGGTTTTGATCGAAATGAGATATTATATTTGGAAAAGTTGGATATGATACGAAAGGAAAAAACATATAATTTGATATAAACCTGAAAAATGCTAGTGAAGTATTTAATTCACTTTGTGTTTGTGTAATAAAAAGCCTTTAGAAACCTTTATTCTTTTAAATAATAGGTCAATTGAAATTTTCATGTAGGAATCCATCTATTTTTAAGCACTCGTGAAAAACGATATCCGATGTTTTGGGAAATTCCACCTGACATTTTTGGCCCATATGTTTGGCTAGATTCAACTTAATTTAGACAAGAGCTCTAGGCTCTTCATATTTTGGAGTAATTTTGCTGTTCATCAAAAAGCAATCATCTAAGTTTATTTAGAAAAATATTGCTGATAAGTGGTCATAATTCCTCAGGAAGAAAATGAGTTTTCATTTAAAGCAGTTGCAAAAACTGTAGCTTACAGAACTTAAATCATGGTTTATAAAGTAATTTTAGCTGCAAAACTATTTATTTTAATCTGTTCTAGAGTATGCATCTAGTCTGACCAATAAAGCAGGCTCAAAAGAGAATTATTCTAAATGAGAGTGTGAAACACACGAAAACTCCAATGCCAATTGTCTGCTTACCCTGGTTACAAAAGAATGTAATTCAAAATGCACTTAAACACAGGGAAAATCCTGTAGCATGCCTAATCACTTGTCATTTAATAATTGGAAGACACCTTCTGTCATGGTATGAGGAGAGTTTGGATCTAGAAGACAGTACCAGGTTTTCACTGAGCATTATTCTACTGAAGCCATAAATGTACCTTTCTTCCACAGCAGTGTGACAAATTTTAACAGTGAAGCAGCTAGGTAACTAACTAGCCAATCAACTAGCCAGCTGACTATTTTAATCTCAGCACAGAGCTGAGATGTCTTTCAGCCATTATTAAAAAGCAGAAGATTTAGAAGGTCTTATAGGTTAAAGTAACTAAAACCCCGCTGTTAAAATAAATACAAACTTCCAGTGTATAATCACATGGCTCATGCCCTCTTTTTCCAGTTTCAGATGAAGTCAGATGTTCTTTGTCAACTGCTTTCCTATGGTAACAGGGTAGGGGTTTTTGGCATTATGTTTTTTAATTTTTTTTTTTTTTTTTTGTGGCAGAGCTGGGAGAGGGAATTGACAAATGTAACTGTTACCAGCAGCTGTTGTGCTTTAGACCATCATGCTTCAGACCAAATGGACAATAATAAAATGTCTCTCTGGAAGTCTGTGTTAGTAATGAATATTTTCAGAAACAGTTTAGTCATGATGCTCTGCTTTAGCTTTAGCAGTGCCTTCACAGGGACTTCAGAAAGTCTGAGGCTGTAACAAAGTGCTCTCACAGAACACAGAGGTGCCTTATTCAGTTTGCATGGCTTCTTGGTTGAATGATCTGGATTTCCTGAGAGTCTTCCCTTTTGTATTATTCCTTAAACTCAGCAATGAACTGGATTCTTTCAGACCAGCATGGACTGACCAAACAAGAGAGTATATTTCCTCCATAGGAAGACTTTATGAAAATATTTCTCTTCATAAATTCAGATTTTCTTACTACAGAAAAGGCTGAAGGAACAAAATGAAAACTGTTCCCCTTCCATCTGTATTTAGTTAAGCACCCCAGGCTGTAGAGAAGGAGCTGCTGCATATACCAAACCCTATCTTCAGCTTTTAATTCTAGCTCTTTCTGCAGCCATTTCTGAAAACACCCTGATGCCCTTCCATCTGTGGATTCTTCGAGAGTTACTGTCAGTGTAGCTGGCTGAAGCCTTATGTGCCAGTGAGACCAGTCAACAGTTTTAAGCTGCATTAGTTTGCTCTACAGTCTGTCTTGAAACTGCTCACCTGCTGCAGAAGTTCCTTCTGCAGCCAACAGTAGGAAATTGTGTCAACCAAACTGCCTATATTAAAAACTTAAAGACTTTTTTCACATGTAATTTTCTTTGAAAATTTTCCATTCAGAAAATACAGGAACAAGACTAATAGATATGTCAGGCCATAGGCAGTCCTACACTGCAGAAATAACTCTGGTAGTTGATGTTATTTCCCCCGTGGTTCCTCACTCCCTCTCTGCTGCCAGAGGTTTCTGTCTCTGAAGCCGAGGGGCAGGGTGCAGTGTGTAAGTGCCCCTCAGTGCACTCTCTGGCAGCTTACCCAAGTGTCTGCCACAGCAGTTTGAATTAACCTGCCAGACTCTGCACAGGGTTCGCTGGGCACAGATGTATATTCTGGCAATCATTTCATTATCAGTCCCTAGGTAATAGCTAGGGACAGGGATGTCATACATAACTCTACAGCTTTTTGGCAAACATATGGCCTCACCTGTGTATGACTACTGCCATCCTGGGCACACTCTGGTTATATCCACCAGAACCTTCATCAGGTGAATTGCCTCTAAAAAGCACTTCGCTTCACATTAGCATTTAACTCAGATTTATCAATCGTACTGAGGATTTCATTTGCTTGTCGTATATGACCATAAATTGTGTATCTACCCAACACCTGCTGAGAAACTCAGGATGCTGTCCATTTCCCTTTTGGATACCAACACTAGCTACTGATGAGCAAATTCTGCTCATCTCCCAGATGAAAGGGAATTTCTTGCATGGGAGCCAGTGTATGTTTTATAAAAAGTCACTGACTTAAGTAAAAAATGTTAAACAGAGTTGGCTCAGTATATTCTCCTGTGTCTTTGTTCAAGAAATTGGCTTCTTTAGTAGAATTCACAGGAGTAAATATGATATGACATGAGCAAGGAAATGTTTCTGGGTTTTAACTTTAGAACAGTATGTGTAGTGTTACCAGTTTTGCATTCAAACTATCAGTTCTGGTAGAATTAAAAAGTCCATGAACATGAAAGTGCAGATAGGGCTGCATTTCTGGTAAAATGAACACAAAGCAACATAAAAGGATATGCCAACAAAAGTGTCTTGAATGTATCGAGACAGTAATACTTTGCTGGTTTTTTTCATTGCTTATTTTTTATGAATTTTGTCTCAAAAGACCAAACATGAATTATATTAATGAGATCAAATATTCTATGTTAATTATTATGCCATTTGCTAGTAACAAAAGGATGCTAATATGAATGTACTTCTGAAATCTAAAAATGTTAATGTAAATTAATGTATAATGAATATCACACAGCGCTGTAGCTAATAAAAGATCAAGCTTACTAGAAAGCCAGTACCAGACTTCAAGGCAATCTTCTAAATTAGAAAAACATTGAGTTTAAAGTTAATAGAAAGTAGTAGGCAAACAGTGACAACTTCAGAGAAAATATGTTAAATTGCTTCGCTTATATTTTGGGGCTGTGTAGACTGATCTCCCTGATTCTATCTCACTTGTCAGTTTTCACTGGTTTTGACTAATTAGTCACCTTGATTTCTAAGTTCAATGTCAGAATGGAATCCAATTTCTGTGTCCATTACTGTAACAGAAATTCTGAGAATGTCTGATAGGCATATTCTGACTTTTTCACTGGATTCTTATATGCTTTGTATGCTTATGACAAAGATTTATATGACAACTCAAAATCAATGCCAGAACTGCTGCTGACATTGGGGAGTCTGTGAGTTCACCCATGCCAGTCAAGTCAAGCTCAAAAAAATGGAAAAGCAGAGATATGTTTGGAGACTGAGAGATCCAATTTTCAGAAAATGCTTAAAACTCAGCCTCTGGCAGGCAGAACCCAGCAGTATGTTACAAGTCAACCACTAGAATCATCAATCAATGATTGTAAAAGTTAGATTTATTTGCTGATATGTGACATGCTACAGGAGCTAAAGCTTTAGCTAGGATACAGAATGATAATATGGGAGAAATTTATAAGCATTATAAACTAAAATTGGAAAGGAAATGTAAGATTACACATCCTAATTTTGACATGACAGCGTAGTATCCAAGTAGAATGTCTGTCACAAAGACCAGCACTTGCAATGTGCATGGGGACAATGACACACCCCAACCTGGCACAAACCAGGAAGCCAGCCAAGGCTGAGATAGAATTTAAAAATGCAGGTTTTTTATAATTTTTGTCCAATCATTCACCCGGAGCAAAATGATTAGATATGTATATTAGATATGTATTGTCATATGTAAAGGAAATAAAATTATGTGATTCCATTTTTCTGTTCCTGTTGTGGAAGCTCTTTAGGACTTCCTGATTTACAGAGGAGGCTAAGGGAAGCAAGTCAGCTAGATGTTCACTTGAGAACTGGGTTTTCTGCTCTAGACCTAAGGATTGTTCATGTGCTTTGTGCTAGTTACATCCACCTGTGGAGCCAGAACTTAGCAAACGAATGAACCTCACTCTAGTACCAACTCAAAAGAAAGGCCTAACAGTGTTCCACCATTGCTTTCACATCCCTTTACAGGAGATGGGAGTGAGCCCCTACAGCCCAAAGGTGAGAATCAATAGATGCTTCATCTCTTATGAGTCCGTGAGTGTGTTAACCATCAGGCTGTGGCTGGAATTGAGGAAGGAAAGAGCATAACTTGCTCGTGTTTTAAAAGAACGTGATTATCAAAACAGTGCTTGCTCTTCTCTTCTCCCAGGTAACAAGTAATAGAAGTGGAAATGAACTCAAGTCATGCCAGGAAAGGTTTACATTGGCTATTAGGAAAAATTTCTTCAGTGAAAGAGCAGTCAAGCATTGGAACAGACTGCCCAGGGAAGTGGTGGATTCACTGTCCTTGGTAGTGTGAATGTGGTGCTTGGGGACATGGTGTTGTGGTGGACTTCACCGTGTTAGGTTAATTGTTGCTTTTATTGATCTTAGAAGTCTTTTCCAACCTTAATGATTTTATTATTCTATACTTCTGTGAAATGTGACTTCCCTGTTCCTGGGAAGCCCTCCTGCATGAAGGCAGCAGGACACCAGGCTTCTCAGCCAGCAGAGTTGAGAGAAGACACCAAGCTGCTCATTCCTGCCAGGATCAAGGTGCTGCTGGGGAGTGGCAGAGGCAGGTCTGCAGCTCTGGTCAGAGATCTGTGGGGCCTGAGTCAAGAACCTGGTATAAGGTATGGGTGGTGTTCAGGGCTCAGTCAGTGGTAGCTTTCAGAATCAGTTGTGTGCAATTAAAGTTCACCTGATTTCCCTTAAGTGTTTAAGTCTATCTTTGTATGTGGCCTGAAATTTCATATCCACTAAAATTCATGGGAATTAAAGTCTAATTACTGTATTGTTGCTAATTCTGAATTTAAAATGCTCTCTGTGGCAATTAAGGAGAACTGCTAATCATGCCAATCTACTTCTACATAAACACATGGAGGTTATCAGGACTGTTTTGGGGACTAGTCAGGTGCATCAGGAAGTGTAAGAGGCATCTTTTATTGCTCCACTTCGATCTGAAGGATTAGAATTTTAACAGACCAGGGAAAGAACCTTGGTGCTTTTAACTTGAAAAAATGGTGAAATTTTAGCTTTCAAACAAATGACTGAGGGGAAAATCTGAGAAGGTATAAATTCCAATATAAAGAAAGTATAAATTAGCCAGGTGCTAGCTAGCCATGGTAACTGCTGTTCGCAGAGTGCCTCCTGGTAAAGCTGAAGCAATTTAGCTGTTCATGAAATAGGGAGGGTTTCATATTTTGGCTTTGCTATGAGGAATGACTATGCATGGAGAACTTTTTCTATAGAAGGATGGAACAGAGCTTTATACATAACATTTTTAAAAAGTTATAGTTTCCCCAAATTTGGACCTCAAACAATTCCCTTCAAGATTTATGCTCCAGCTGTGAGGAGCAAGTGGTCTTACATTAGACAGAATAAGATTGTTTGAGAGAAATAAGAGAGTTTGGAGAAGGTGGGCCCTACATTACCAGCACTGATTTTGCAGGTACTGGAAATAAATGAGTAATGCAAAGTGGGATGAGGGAAATAGGGAAGAGGGATCAATTTGGCAATCTAGTACTTCCAGAAGTTACTGACCAAGTCACAATTCAAAGCCCTGCACCAGCTAAGTGCAGAAGGGGAAACCATACACACCCTGTTTCAAAATTACAACCGTATAACCAAGTACACCTGGTGTACATCACCGAGGGAATTGTTCTCCAGCATACTGGCCAAAGCAGCTATCCAACTGTTTGTGATTTCAAACATACCTTGGACTAGATTGACCTCGGCTGATGGGGCCCGTTGTGGCACTAATGTGAGTAGCACCAAGGGAGAGCAGGTGGAGGTGTGTGCATGTTGGTTCTTAGTGTATCTCTTACCTTTATTGCTTAGGGGAAACTTGTGGTCGCCAAGGACTACACAGCAGGCAGTGAGAGCTACTGAACTGTTACTATTTATAGTGCTTTCCAAAGTGTGAAATGAAACATTTCTCCATTTGCTGTGATCCCAGTACCCTTCAAGCCAGAGCCACCTGACACTTGGAGGAGTTGGATATTGTGCATAGGGGAGCTGATTCCTTGCAGATGCTACCCTATTAAATGACTTGAATATGAACCATGCAGGGAAGGATCCATAAAGATGGAGATTACAGCTCCAGAAATCATTTTCCTAGTAATGTCAATCTAATGTACAGAGGCTGATGGCATAATCCATGTCTGCTGCACTAGCCTCTAGAAACTGAATACTTGCCCTAGGAAGAGTCTTTGCATGCAGGTTAGTTTCCTTTCATGCAGATGATGTAGATAAAAAGTTTCTTAATATACAGCTTATGTATATTGTACAGAACTTTAACACATAGAAATCATGTTGTCTCATTAATAGAAATATCAAAACCAATTAAAATATCTTTCAGATATTTAATGTTTTGATTTAACAAAATAGAAAAAGTAAAACATCCTTTCTTTTAGGATAGGATTAATCACTGTGCACACACAGAGCACATACAATTTAAGGCTGACAGAAGCAGATAACTGAAAGAGCTTTCAGTGATAAGGGCAATATTAATACACTAATGATTTTTAATAATATATCAGAATGACTTCTTTAGCATATTCTATAGAGGATTATAAATATTTTTGTAACTTACAGAGCTACATAATGGTGCCACACAGGATTTACAGCATCTCTTAACTCTAAGATCTCTTTTTGCATAACAAGCATTTAATAAAAGTGTTCAATTAAGTTTATTGAAATTTACTTTTCCCTTTGTCATACATTTATTAAATTTGAATATCACATTCACATTAACATCAAACATATAAAATATGGAAAAGCTGGAGAGAACAGAAGACATATTTTAGTGCTTTGATGTTGATGCCAAAGTATTATTTAAGATATTTATATGTAGACTAAAAAGGATAATAAATTTCCTTGAAAGCTCGCTGTATTACTAGACTTTTCAAAATCCACAGGGTAGACTAGAAGTGCCAAAAGGGAAAAAATAGAAATACTTCTGAACAATCAATCTTAAAAAGCATAAAATGTTGTTAGGAAACCACATTTGAGGTATCTGTAATTTAAGTTTGATTTCTGAAAAGTGGAATGACACATACACAACAGTTTCAGATTAGACATAAGAATGGGTTCCATTAGCTTTTTCAGTTTTCTTACAAGGGGATCAATTGCTTTAGAGGATTGAAAAAAAAGACTACTGTGAACAAAGTACTTACCATGAAGTACAGTATGATTTAACAATGTAAAATATGGTCAAAGGCTGAAAAAAGCCAAAGACAATTCCCTTGACTAAAGTATTTTCCAGTTTCTACCTACCACTACCTAGCTGAAATTAAATCCATCCATAGATTTGTAGCAAGAATATGAGTAACTGAGAAAGAAGGAACATGTACTTGGGAAGATTAAATTTCTGTCTGCTGTATTTTTTCATTCATAGACTGTGCAGGGCTGAATGATATTAAGTATGAGCAAGCTGGATCAGATTGAAAGGCAAGCTATTTCAAAGAAAGATGCAACAGAAGAGTTTATAAAGTACAAAATTATTTTGGCAACTTCTGGCATTAGGTAGCTACCATTTATTGTTTAAAATAACCAAATATGTACATTGCAGGTTATCTCTTGAGCAAGAAATTCCCTTGACAGAATATATACATATACTTTACTGTGAAGTCAGGTTTCATTTGCTCTTGATGGCATTCAATTCAGGGGAAAGCAGAGATGGGAAATTCAGCCACTGTTTTTCAAATATTTAAAAAAATATGCAGACCTACTTTGGATTAAATGTTTTGAGCTTAAAACTGGTCCAAAATAGCCACATTGGAGGGTCTCTGAAGTGCCTCTATCATAAGAGCACTCAGAGGGTGACACCTGTTCTGGGTAATGCCAGTGTGCAGAAGTCACCTTAGATAACCTATTCTTCCTTCTCAGCATTCCAGTTTTTGGTGTGCACTCCCAGAGGACTTCTGACAAGGAGAATCCTTAAAAACCTTGTTAGATCATCTGTGGACATCCCTTAGTGTCAGGCATCATTAGACTGGTCCAATACCCTTTTGCATTAAAACCTGAAAAATTGTGACTTTGTGGAGATGTGTAGCCTCTCACTGACAGATAAAGACAAGGAGAATTTCCTGTTATCACTGTGAAAGCAGAACTAGCTATGAAATACAAGTTAATGGAAAATCCTAGTTGGCATCAATTTATCTGCTTTGGCTCTAAAAAGAAAAACATACTCTAAGGTTCTTCGCTAGTATTCTGTATCAATATTCCTAAAGGTTATGAGCAGATATTTAAATCTTCCCTGTTTATGTGTGCATTCTATCAGATTTTATATTATACCTTCCAGATAATGATTTTATCAAGTAGAATCCAATTTATTTTGTTTCAAGTGTCACTGAAATCCCTACTCTATACTTGCTATCTGTTTAAAAGCTGGATGAACCCTGCTGTTTAGAAACAAAGGTAATATTCTTAACTATGATGAGAAACCATTATCAGCATGTTAAAACCATTATCAGCATGTTAAATAGCCCTGAATAGGGAATGACTCCGTAGATAAAGTTTGTAAATCATTATTTAATCTTGCACAGGCCACATTTTCTGATCATCCACATTTGTTGTAACACTAGCCAGGTGAAAGTGGATCAAAAATATTACCTTGATCACATTTAGAGAGGAATCTCTAGGTATTAGACCATGCATTAGCTTTCTGTCAACAGCTTTAGAAACAGTTGTTAGCAATACATATAATCTCTTTTAAATGGTAGTCCCTTAGGGCTGATGTGATCACCAAGCCAAAAGAATTTATAATTTACAGATTTAGTTGTCAGATTAAATTAGCAGCACTCCTATGACATTAACAGTCATACACACTTAATTTCAAATTCTGCCATGTGATAGTATATACAAAGTCTGCTTCTGGCAAGTATAATTTGCATATTAATATATTTTTAAAAAGGAAGAGGAAGATTTTTTTTCCATTTTGACACTGTCTAAAGCTAGTGGAGAGACAACCTACATAATTAGCACAATTCAGATGGTTTGGGTTCACTTACAAAGTCCATCTATGCTTTATATATTACCTACTTTGCCCATTGTCTTTGTCTTTACTGTCCAGTGTCACAGAGATAATACTCAAGATGAAACCCTTTGAAAATGTTTTGGGACACCTTATAGGACCAGTGTACCTCTGCTAGAACACCCATCTAGGCATTCCCTGTTGGTACAACAGATTAAAATCAATGATATAAACTTTTGAGAAGGAAATGATGGAGGTCTTTAGAGGATAGATAATTGACTGGATTTATTATTGGTTTGTTTTCATTGGCAAGTGCATTAACAACAATATTAATGCTTAGTTCCCAGTCACATAATGTACAATATTTGAACAGCAGCTTAATCAATAAGGTTTTCCTATGATTACAAATTCTCTCACATATGATCTTCTGCAGGTCTAAAATGTGGGGTTTTTCCATATAATTACAGCATGTTTCTTCTTAGAAAACTCTTACAAATGAACAGTATATATCTAAATGCATAAATATAGAAAGGTAAATCAACATGCACATATGACAATGAGATTTATTCCCCACAACTGTTTGTGCTCATTCTCCAGATTTTGTCAGTTTAACAAATTAAGGTTTTCAATTTTTTTTTGCCATCCAGAAGGAGGCAAACCCTAAACTGAACAGAATTCAGCATCTTCATAGTCAAAATGATTGTGGGGTCTTCATCACTGTGAAAATTAAAAACTGGGTTGGATAATATCCTGACTAACCTGCTCCAGCTGGTTGATGCTGCTTTGAACAACATTGAACATTAAACTAGATAATGTCAATACTTTCCTTCCAAATTCAACTATTCCATGATTCTAATACGTTTTCAGGTTTTGCTTTAGAATATAGCAAATGCAATACATGAGCTATTTCTGATTATGCAAGAAAGAAGATAGTTAATTGGAAAACTGCATGTTGAATAGTCATAACCTATTTCCAGAGAAGTGAAGAATAAAACAGAGGAACTATTGTAAGAACTTGCAATAAACTGAAGACTTTAGAAACTTGAAGAAATTGTTCCGTGGAGTGGCCAATCTAGTTCCTGCATTCTAACCAACACTTTTACTGGAAGACAAGCTGTTCAAATATCAAATCTCCTTGTTACAGAAACAAAAGAAAAGTGGACAAAGGTATTGTCCTATCAAAAAACATTCTGTGGAAGACATAATACGTAGCCACACATATACTGGGGTGAATTCCAGTAACGAAATTCAGATGCTGGCTTAGTGCAAAAGTTATCTTTGCCAATAAAAGCTATGGAATAAGGTTTAAAACAAAACAAAACCCCAACCAACCCAACACTACTGCCACCACTCTCCTTACAGTCCCCTTCCTACCCCTCCCCACCACTCCCCCCTTCTAGAAAATGTAAAGGAACAAAGAAAATTTTGGCAATGAACTCTTTCCAAGGAAAACGTTAGAAATTTCTTGATATATAGAGACACATTTTGCTCTTTCAGTCCAAAGAATAGGTCCAGATCTGCCAAGTTTATTTAAGAGACATTTTGCTCTTTCAGTCCAAATAATAGGTCCAGATCTGCCAAGTTTATTTGCTTTCTGCCAGTAAGTGAGGGATTTATTGTTATGAAATCACTCTTATTTTGTTAGAAGGGAGAAAACAGCTGATGCTTTTCTAGTTCCTTCCACAGAAAATATTACTATAAAGATGATACTATTGCTAAGCACATGTGAGAGAGTGGGAGTGTTCTGTGGAACAGAATGTTACAGTAGCAGCTTTTTTCTTAAAAGCTTTGGAAGATTTATTCAACTTCCAAACAGAGAGCCTGCCAGAGGTTTTTGTCACTATAGAGTCTGCAAACCAATTTAAAGTTGTTGCTATGTTTTGTGATTTTGCTAAATTAGAAGGTGTTTGGAAGTCCACTGAAATGATGATGGATAACCTCAGAAGTAATAAAATGAATGTCAGTATCCGCAGGTAGGTAGACTAATTAAGCATTCTGCTCTGTGTTCCTAACACTGCAGCATTCCTTACAATAATTTATCTAAGTGCATACTTAAAAATCTTAAGTCTAGATTGAGGGTAGTACAGCAATTAGAGCTTCAAGGACATTTCCTAGTCTTCAAAAGGAAAACACTAGGATTTTGAAAAACTTTCTACAGGTGAATCTGAGAGTTTGAGTGAGTCATGTGGCAGTCTTCTTTCAGCATAGAGGTCATTTCCGGACACTCAACTTGCATCATAGTTTAATATTCTTAGTTATTGAAACTTTATAGCTTTGATTATAGATACGATGGAGATTCTCAAATGTAAGACCCAGTTACCTAAAAGAAATAGTACAGGCATGTAAAATTAATAAGTTTTTTTGGATACTTTGTCCTAAATATGCCAATGAGTAGGTAGATCAAAAGACTCCAGCCTTCATCTTGCTCTACTAGTTTAGGCAGATGAAAGCTAGATTGGAAGGCAGGCAAGGCAGACACTTGTCTGTAGAAAACTGATAATTAAAGAGAAACAGCAGAAGGAAAGAAGGCCAAGATTCAACATCAAAAGTTGTAATTCTGGGTTTTTCAGGGTGCCTAGGATCAACCACTTTACCACACCTTTACCAAGGAGGGACAGTCAGCTCAGTTTTATGACTGTGATTCCTATTACTCTATTTTTCTTTTGGAATACGTATGTATTGTTGTACACCTTTTGCTAAGATGAAGAGAGAATGTGGATGAAGTCAGAAGATCTGCATAGGAACTCAGTGTCAGACTGACTAATTTTTGCTGGGAATGTTTGAAAAGGTCATTACATTCTGCTATCAACACCTATTGCTTTGCTTTGCCTTTTTCCTTGTGTTTCTTTAGTTTCTTAATTTGGTTCATCAGGTCCAAGTGATATGTAAAATCATTTGACACTGTGTAATATGATAAGGTATTTATGACATAAAGTTACAAATTATTGCTATATAACAGAAAATGGTATAAACACTTTTTTCAACTATTAAGACCTAATGGGGTTGTTCTTAAATATCTTAAGTAATCATTCCCCCTGTGAATGAGATATTTAAATGCTCTATTTGTAATTGATTACTGGAGTTTATTTAAAACATGTTGTCCCTTCGAGTCACTACTGACTGAAGTTATATTTAAAATAAGGAAGTGCACCAGTGGAACTTAAATGTGAATCTCAGCTTGTCACTTTCTCCCCTCTACTTAGGGTCAGCATATGATGACTCAATGCTTGAATTCATGAATATATGAAAAAAAACCAGAAGAAAAACAGATAACTAGGTCTCTGAGTTAAATGGTGATGTTATTTGGGTTTGTTTAAAAGAAGGCATTAATATTTTCTATCAAAACAGGCACAAGACCTGCCCACTGGGCTGATTTTAAAGGCTCAATTTACAGTGCTCATAGTGGGAGTTTTCATATATCATACCTAACATACTAATTATTTTTCTGAATGGTATTTTATTGTATGGTCTTATATTTATGTTTCTGCATCCACAGAAAGAACTAAAAAAAACCAAAATGGGATAATTCAGAGTTCACTTTTCTGTTCATCTATGTAAAAGATATTACAACAGTCAGTACTAAAAAAGGACTAATAAATTTTTTTGTTTTGGAGAACAATTAGAAATGAAGATCATTTATTTATTTTATTTCTGTAACTAAATGAAAAATAAATACAACATTAATACTGTCATTTTCACAGATTAGAAGTCCTGCCACAGAGCCAGAGATTTTGAAAAATCCATGTGAAAAAAGATTGTTCAGATGGATACTCAATTTTTAAAGACAATACCAGAAAATGTTAATATTTTTTTTATTTACATCTTCAATTAATTTTGAAAACAACAGGAAGGCAAATATGTGAATAACACCATTTGCGATAAAAATTAATAAGAAACTATTCTTTCAAAAGTAATAAGAGTAACATAACAAAACACTTGAGAATTCTTTCTCCGCTCATTCCAATAACAGATACATATTATTTTATAGAGCATAGGGTATTGTTAATTCTGTCTTTAAACTGTTCATATCTACAAATGCACCTCTTAATCACATTCCATCTGTACTGAATTTTTCTTTTGCACTTTCTTGCATGAGGGTAGCAAAGGGTGAAAATGACTGAGGTATTACCTGTGCTTTTCACTGGTTTCAGGTGAGTGCCCACTATTTTACTTTGCAACATCTGCTTAGTTCCCATTCTTCTCTCTTTTGAAATCAATAGAAGACAAAGGTGATGCAAATATTTTGTAGCATTTACTCAGCATCTTAATTAACATTCAGGAGTTTCAGCAATGGGTGCCAAATAAATATTTTAAAAGATGCAAATAGCATCTTTTTATGTGAAGTCAGAAGAGTATTCAAAAAGAAAAATCATTTTTTTTATTACAGTCAGCATAAGTTTTATTAGTTCAAAGCCATTATGTTTGATTTAAAAGATGTGAGGCTGCACCAAGTTCTTAGATGCACTTTTCAAATGTCTCTTTCTTGGTGTTTGAATATGTAAAGAGGAAATGGCCCATCAGATTCAGTTTAATGAATTGACCTGGTAAGTTCTGTTTCATTTCTAGATTCTTTGGTTCAGTGGACTGCAATCCAGTAGTGAATGGTGCTGAGCACTGTTCTTCCATAGGAGTGGAACCCGGAGAGTCCCTTTTGTTGAATTAATTTCCTTGTGTGCTGTTAGAGTTTTGCTGCCATGTCTCCTAGAGCAGCTTAATTTCTCAGCAGAGTTAAATGCTTCATATAATATAATTATAAATTGTGTTCCATTTAGGGTCTTATAACCTTTGTTGCTATGAAATATCATAAATGTGTGCTTGGTAAGTCTTTTGTCTAGTGTCAAAAATCATAGCAGAATGTTAGGTAAAATTAACACCACAGCACTGCCACCACTGCAGGTGCAGTG
Source organism: Acanthisitta chloris (assembly GCF_000695815.1). Taxonomy (NCBI): domain Eukaryota; kingdom Metazoa; phylum Chordata; class Aves; order Passeriformes; family Acanthisittidae; genus Acanthisitta; species Acanthisitta chloris. The sequence goes on from NW_008675300.1 coordinate 122,538, forward strand.
ACCCCAGGACACTCACCTTAGAAGGGACCCCAGCAGCTCTCTAAGCCATCTGCTTGCTCAAAACAGGTTCAGCTGTGAGGTAAGTGTAGGTTGCTTGGGGATTTATCCACTGACATCTTAAAAACTTCCTAAGATGGAAGCTGAACTGACCAGGCAATTTGTTCCACTGCTTGACTGTCCTTATGGGACTTGAATGTTGTCATTAATATTCAACCTAAGCCTCTCTTGATTCCATTTATATCTGTTGTCTCTCATTTTCCCACTGTGCACCACTGGGAAGTGTTTGGTTCTGTCTATTTTGAAAACCTCCCTACACATATTGGCCAACTGCTATTAAGTGTTCTATTCAGGAGGCTGAAGAAACTCTATTCCCTCAGAAGCTTCTTTTCACAGGGCAAATGCTCCTGTCCTTAGACCAGTGTTGTGGCTAGTCTGCTGAACTTGCACCAGTTTATCAGTGTCTTTCCTGAAACTAGATGCAATACTTACACCTACTACAATACTGGAGTTGCTGAGTATGGAGGGAAGGTCACTTCCCTCAATCTCCAGGCTATGCTGATCCTAAAAGAGTCTAAGATAGCACTGTCTTTCTTAGCTGCCATGGCACCTTTCTGCCTCATGTTTAGCTTGTGCTCTGCTGAGACCCTCACATCCTTGCCTGAAGAGCTGCTCCCCAGCCAGGCAGTCCCAAGCCTGAACCTCAGACAGGGGTACTTCTTTCCCAGCTACTGGACTCAGGAATTCTGCTTGCTTGTTAAATAAATAACCCCAACAAGATTTTTTTCTAGAACTGTCTTAAAAAGAAGGTACCTTTACCACAAGTATTTTAAGGAGTGCTGATAAATATAATGAGATAGATGCTCAATCTTTTGATATTTCTTATGCTGTAGCTTCTATGGAAGAATGTCTGAATCTTGCAAGGTATCCTGTTGGTGGGCTAGGTGAACTAAAAAGGAAGGCAATGCACAGTGGAAGAATATGCCATGTTAATAGCTAACAAGACCATTGTATTAACTGCAGATAAAGAAGATATAAATGAAAGAGAACCAATTTCCATGTGTTTTCATTTTATAATTTCTAACTGAAGGAGACAGCATAGCATCACCAACCCCAAAACATTGATTTTTTTAATCCCTTTGTTTCTATCCAGAACAACCTAAGTACGTGCCCCCTTGCCAAACATTTCAATTATTTTCTCAGCTCAATATGTTTGCAGTACCGCTTTCCTCTATAAAAAATTAATCATCACCAGCTGTTCTAGCTATTATTTCTCTTGAGTGCATTTTGTAAAAGTACAAACTATCTCTAAACTAGTATTCAGCATAGATATATTCAGAGTATATATACTGAAACTATATTCCAAGGAAATCAGGTATTGTGCAAGAAGTCTTGTAAACAGATCCAAGCTTGAGTAAGTGCTCATGTGAAATAGATTTCTCATTAAACCATGGTTGTCTGGAGGTGTTAAAGGGAGGGAGCTGATAGCAATTACCAACCTGAAATAACATGCACCTGTACATGCATTCTGGCATTAATACTTCAGAGCACTTCTCATGAGTACATTTCCACTTAAAGGAGAGTACGATTAATAATTTTAAAACACCAAGTCCAGTTTTAAGAATTCCTAAATTCAATACTGTATATTTGTCATGAACTAACAGGCTCATTTCCGTGTTAGTTATGTGAAGGTTTTTAGGAGTCTAAAGTACAAGATGTCATAGATAACAGTATTGCATGCCTTCCAAACATGCAGGCCCCTCCAGCTAGAGCCATGAAATACTTCATTTCCAATTCATTACCTCAAAACATGCCACTCAGGTCATTTCACTTAAGGACTGCTATCATCAGATCTGCAAATTTTACTACATATTGCTGCAGAATGTTTGCCTAAATTATATATTAATAGTATTTGATTTATTTTCCTCTGGGATACACACATACTCATATGCATAATTTTCAATGTGCTTCTTTCTGTCAAGTTACTGTTCTTGTAGTACACCCCAAATTGACCTTTGTATTCAGAAAACTTGCTAATTCTCTGAATGCAGAAGTGAAGATGCAAAGTGCAAATGTAGGTAGGAATGAGTATGTGTATCTGACACAGGATCAAGGAAAAGCTTCCTATATGTGTTTGTGTATAAGTGTGTTTGCACATGTTTGTGTTCCCTTTTCTGTGTCCTGGTTTGTGATGCTATGGCAATATTATGGACCCAGAGTTGCCTTGGTCAACAGGGAGGTGGAAACCTGTGGGACCTCAAGCCCAATGGATTCCACCACTCCTTAACACTCAGCACTGATATATAGACCAGGCAAACCAGGACACATTCTCATGGCTTATCCACAAAAATATAAGGCCAGAAAAAATGGAATTTCTCAGGGCAGATCCATATTGTTTTTATATTATGGGAAGATGACTTCTGGATGACTTCTGTAGATATGAAATGAAGAAAACAGGATAAAGCAGGGAAAACAACAACAACAACAACAACAACAACAACAAAAAGCCCTATAATAACTTCGGGGGCAGTCTTGTACAGCTTAGCAGTGAATTAGACCCTGTTGATAGAATTTTGTGGCTTCCACCCTGGAAAAAGGAGGAAAACTCCTCATCAATGGGCGATCTTACTTTTTGGCAACTCTCCTCCAGGGCAGCTGGGAAAGTTACAGTATTCCTTTGCATGCCATAAACATTTTGGCCAAACTTTACTAAGAGGGAATGTGCTATTCAGACAGGGGTAGTCATACATATCAATCATTTCAAAGGCAGTACTCTGCAGTCACACATCTCCTTTTCTCCTCTTGCACCCAGTGTTTTTAGCAGAGTGGGAAGAAAAGTGGCAAATTTCACAGGGTTGGTGAAGTCATTTCCCAGTTTTCCTGTTATGGTGATTCACTAAAGACTGACTTCATCTCATGAGATTTTTGCCTTGCTCAAAGGTATGCCCTGAGGGCACAGATGTGCTCTATTATGCCTGTATATGTTCCAATTCCTAACACAACAGATAAAATGTAATGAATAGGAATTTATTGCTTGGAGTCTCAAGGTATTAAAAGAATTGGCATTGAAAGTTGACAGACATAATAACTATTCTTATGGAAATACATTATTGTGCCTCATATTAAATACTGCCTAGTCTTCATCTGGCCTCAAGATCTGTGCAGTAGGAGCAAGATGTAAAGTCACCTTGTATTTTCTCTCTTTCTTATCTCAGGTTGGACAGTTTAGTCAGACCAAGAAATTTGAGCCTAATTTACTCGTAAGAAAGTTTTCCAACCTGTCAATCTGCAAAGAAATATAGCTACAGAGCAACTTCACTTTTATCTTTCAAAGGAACCACTCACACTTGGATATATAATTGTACTTCTTAAATATATATAGCATATCCAAGTCTGTCCCGCTGCTAATTTTGTACTTCAATATCAGGCTATTTTTTGAGCAAGGTCTAACATTAAAGGAAATTTGAATTAAAAAATTAATCTTGCTCTGGGCAAGATACTACAGAATAGGACATCTGTGGAAAATCAGAGAACAAGCTAGGAAAAGCCCTCAAGAAAAAACCCTGAATGCAGATAATCTTTATTTTACTTTTATGACATAGGCAGATAGATTGGGTGAACTGCGATCTGTTCCAACTTCATGTTTTGTGAAACATTAAAGATTTGGGAGTAGTGGTCCTCAGAAATCACAAGGACCATCAGTTGAGTAGTAATGTGAAACTTGTGTATGGAAGATCAGCTTGTGAAATGGAGACAACAGCTTCAAAGGTGTCTATAGCACAATCTCTAGGTTCTTCCTGCAGGTTGCATGTGCAAAGCTGAAGCTTGACAAATGAGTATCCTCCGCTTTCCTCTGTGCCAAGAGTTTAATATTTCGCAGAATCCCTTAATATTTTTCCTCAAAGACTTTCATATCTGCTTGGCAGATATTGGTGGTTTTCAACAAAACATAAGTTATCCTAATGACAACTTTCTGTAGATCATTTCAGGGTAGTTGGGATTAATTTCTTCAATTCTCTTGAGGATTCTTTTGAAACACACAGAAAAGTGATTTTCCAGTGCCTCCAAGGCCTTACAGTACTCTTAGAGATTTATTTCCTCAAATTTCACCCAAAGCAACAATGATGTTACAAAATAAATGTCTTTCTATTTAAATATATTTGACATGGGTCTGGTCTCTTCTTTTAACAGTAATCCATTTTCTGTGACCCAGCAATCCAATCAAGTATGAATCAGTTGCAAAATTCCCTTCAGTGGAAGTGTTGGCCTTTAGGCCTAAACGGAGCTTCCTGCAATTGCCACTGTAAAAAATACACTAATAGCTAATAAATGAAGTGATCTATACAGACATGTTATCAGAAAGTATGTAGGAGGGCTCAAGCTGACATCTTTGATCAGGTCATTGGAGAAGAGAAATGAAGGATACTTTGAGACTTTCTCTCACAAAAAACATTCTATTTTTATTTCTGTTAGCAATGAATACCATTCTTTTCCCTGCTTTAAGCAAACGAATGCAAGGCTCTGAACTAAGCATGATGACATTAATTTGATTAATGGCTGTACTGTACATGAGCTTCTAATATGCAGAAGGTAGGAAAGTTCCATGTTTCAGAAAGTCACTTGAGAAACTTTAAAAGAAGAAACTCTGTATTTAGTTACACCTATAGATGTGGGCATAGTGTAGGTTTTTCCTCGTTGTGCACAGCTGGCCTCTGGTACACAGATACATTTGACATCATTGCTAAAAAAAAATAAATGGTAGGGATCCTTCATCTCATTTATGGACTGAGGACACAGATAATGAACTTAGTTCATAAATTGTTGCTAAAAAGAAAACCTATCTTTCCCCTTTTACCCTCAATTCTTTGTGTGCTAATGCTTCTGTGTTAAAGGCTACTGCATAATACTACCAGTTGCAACAAGCCATATAACATCTACTTTCTGGATCACTTCTGCAAGCCAGCTGCAACTCATTTCTAAGCAGGCACACAATATACTTTTAACACCATGACTATACAAGGACATTGGGTGAAGTTTGAATTCTGGCCTGGATTCTTGGCATTTTTAGGCAAGTTCAGGTAAGCTGAGTATCAACATGGAGAGAGAGAGCAACTCCCAAATCATTAATTGAAGTGAGCTGAATTGCCTTCTAGAGGTGTCTGCCTCCATCCATCGATTGTAAAGGCAACCTACTGCTACTAGCTTTCTAATTTAGAAGGCTCACTCAAGTCAAACAGGATGAGCCCAAACCTTCATTTCCACCAGACTATTCACTCTGTTCTTGTCCCATTGTTCTACACTTGTTTGCAAAAACACATGGTTAACACAGAACTGAAGTGAAAAGGTGAAGTTGTCACACTCCTGTCCTTGTATTCATTTTGTGCAGAAATGAAACCAAGTATAGCCATTGCCCTTGAGGACTTTATCCCTGGTATAGATTGTGAGTCTTTAAAAGCTGGACTTCTTTTTGCTTGCAAGGGAAATCTCTCTTCCACAATTTAAAAGTGACCATACAGTTTTCTATATTTGACAATACCCTTATTGCCATTACCATTCTTCCTTCTTCTAAAATATTTCTCTGTAAAATTCATATAAATGCAGTGATAATGCAAAAATCTGTAAATGTGACTTCCACTGATTTTTGATCTATTATTAGCTTTATAAAACTGGACAGAGTTACTTTTGGCAACTATTTTTTTAAGGGGAAACACATTTTCAAGTTATCACATTAACATCTCAATGTAATACTTAAAAAATACGTTAAAATGAGCCATTATAAATCTGATATCAACAGAACACTACTTGATGGATTCAGCTGACATCAGATTGGCAGGAAAGGAGTCTTCTTACTACATTGAAATCTATCAAGTGACAAAAACATCAATTAGTGGTTAAAAATAACAGTCTCTTGGCTCTAAGAAATCAGCTTTCATATACATTACACAGTCTACTCAGGAGTGTGTGTTTCAGTTAAATTAAAGTGGGTGTATCTGTAGGCAAGTAGGATGCATGTGATTGTTTTAAGAAGTACACCACAATGGCATTCTATGACCTGTGGTCCTGAGCCAAGTGAACACTTAAAATTTAAGCCTGTTATGAATGTATTATTTCCCTGTCAGGAAATATCACTCATCTCAGAACTGCCTTACCACCTTCTTTGTGTGCTGTGCAACACCCAGCTGCTGAGGGACACTGACATTTAAGAGCTTTACAAAATGCAGAATCATTTTTGCATAAATTATATGAACATATGTGAAGTGCATTATAACCTCAAGGGGAACAGAACTGCATCCTGCCCAAAAAGCAGAATTGTGGGGTGAAGGAACTAACTGGAGGAGACTGGTAGTAGAGTACAGAGCTTTCTGCTCCTTGACATAGTCCTATATATTAACTTGCAGCAATTCTGACCCAGGGGGCAGAGAAAGGATTTTTATGTTTATGCACAGATGCAATGGAGATGCAGGGTATCTCAATTTTCCTAATCTCCACTTCAAACTTTTGATTGGATTAACATTTTCTCCAGGCACTGAGCATTGCAGGCAGAGAAGAGGTGAGGAAAGGTGCATTTATTTTGGTAGTGTAAGAGTTATGTACATCCATCTCACAAGGGTTGCATTGGCATACAGAATTCAATCTTATGTCTACCACAAGATGTTGAGACAGCCTGGTAAAGCAGAATGATCTGTACTGGTTTTCCTGAGTTTTCTTAACTAATTAATATTGCTTAAAGGATCTTAATGTCAGCCATGTGAGGTAGATAAAATAGATTAAAAAATATTTTTTCAAAGTAAGAAAAAAAGTAACACAAATTAGTTATTATTATTTTGTTTCCTTACATAGAGATGGAATGTCTTTGCATTTGCAGGATGGGAGGAGTTAATGTAAGGTAATGAAACACACAGATTCTGCAAAATAGCTTAGAAATTATGCTTAGCATGACCATAAAGTGTTTTAAATAAGATTTTCACACTTTAGTGTGATTGGCATGGTTTTTTTAAAAAAATAGCACTACTGCTGAGTGACTAATTCTACAGATATCGTTTGCAGATATGCAAATGTATTGCAGCACATGTAAATTCTTTAAAGCAACCCTTTCTACACTGCACTGTGCAGTTTTGCGTTTCCTTGTGCTGTAAGCAAACATACTTCCTTGCTCTGTAAACAAAGAGGAGGAATAATTTTTCACTTAATCAGGAAATAAATTCAGAGTTCTTATTGGCTGGCAAATAAACTCTAATAGAGAATTTCCTATTTAGTTAATAGGAATTATTTGCAAGCCAGAATAGAAGCAGATCACCGTCTCATAGTTGTATTGACTCTGCACTGGCAATGATTTTTGCTACTCAAAGAAGCTGATGAATAAGATTTTGCACAAGCATGTTCCTGACCATAATAACTACCTTAAAGATATGACTGAAGAAATGTTAATTACTACATGCCTCAGTTATGACTCAATTAGAGCCTGCCTGCTGAATAAGAAATTTATGGAAAGAAGCAGAAAATTTAGATTGCCAAAATCCATAAATTAATTCTTTAAAAGGTACTTATAGGACAGGCATTTTAAAATGAGTCTACGTGACCTATGTGAGTAGGTCCTAGTGTTAGTGAGTCTTCAGGTTGCATTTCTTGTTTGACTTATAAATGGCTTAGAAGCTTCCACAAACTTCAATGGGATGCTTGAAGTGACTATTTTTCTTTGCTGTTTCCTTCTATATGACAATGAAATTTCCTGGGTAATGCTGCTCTGTTTAAATTCCTATATATCTAAAAGCAAGCTGTGCAACTCAATGGAGGTGTGCCTTGTTTCATAGGGATACACTAGTATCAAAGAGTGCCAAAGAGCACTTTGACAGTGTCCTAGTAATGCTGTCTTAATGATTGCTGCATACCAGGAAATGATTAAAGAATGAAATCATATATATATATTCCTTGCAAATAGATTTGTAAAAAGATAAGAAAATCACTGAAAAATCTTAGAGATAAATTATCTTCTTAAGATCATGTTGTACAATAAGGATCTTTCTCCCTTCTCAGTTTAATGTACTGAATAATGAGCAGATTTCACTGGGCCAGGATACATTTTTACTACACTTTTCCTCTGACTAAATTGAAGTGCTCTCTTGCTTATCTGTCCCTCATTGCCTGAGATTTGATAGTGTGTTGTTACACGATAAAAGACTAGATAATCTCATTCTGTCAGGTATTTCATATTGACACCGTTTGTGTATATTTTAAGCTTCAATGTTTCAGCTTTAAGTTGCTTTTTCCTCTTACAGCTGCTGTGCTGTCTAATTCTCACACTTCTGAATCACATACGTGTTTAGTAAGGTAACTATAATAGTTTAGTCACAGCTAGCTGTACATCTTTGACATGATGAGTGAAACAACAACATGACAAAGTGACATCCCTCCACCTCCTGTTAGCTCCAATGAACTTTCTGGCTGCTATAACTGCCTTCTGCATAATGCAGGTATGTTGACTTTGTTGGTTAAGCCTACCTTTGTTTCAAGTTCATGTGTGATTTAAAAACTGAATCTTAAATTCTTGTCTACAGTTTGACACCCTGTAGCAAAATGTTGGAAGCTTTCTGAAGCTAAGCATGGACTTATCCTGTTAGCAGTCCTGACAATAGATTGGATGGAAAATGTTGATATCTAAAAACTCCTTGACAGAAAGGAACATCTTTTTACATTTCTTGGAAAGAACTGAATCAAGCCTGTTAACTTCAATCACCATTTAAGCTGCTTCTTACTGGCTTCATCAAACAGGCATCTGTTAGGTACTACCAGACGATCTCTTAGTCTGGAAACAGCAATGCTAGTTCCCAGGCCAGACCTGTGGAAACAGATGTGGACTAAGCATGAGAAATGAACATGCTGAGACTTGTGTACAGGTATTTTCACATTAAATAATAAAGATCCATGCATTCAATATATTTAGTCACTTCAAAATAGGGAGAAACATCTTCAAGGCACTAAATCAGGGGATAAATGAATAGATGGACTTCTGTGTTTCACACCTAGTGGAATCCTCTATCCCAGGCAAGCTTTTGGGTATCCTTGGTATCTTTACTGAAATGAACTAAGTAATTTTCAAAAGAAAGTTTTATATATGTCAAATTGCTTATTGTGGGGTTTTGTTGATTTTAGTTGGAGGTTTATTTTGGAACATGCTACATTACTTCTGCACTGTAGTTGATTGTGATAGGAAGTTGAAAACATAGAAAGTTGAGAAGTCCTGTCAAGGAAACAACTAGGATTTCATAGGGACCCTATGTCTAGACCTACATTGGGACAGATCAAAATTGAAAACATGACTTGCCAAGACATACACTTAAGGAGTAGAGACAGAAATCTCTGCGAAGATCTAGCACTTTACCAGCTGCAGGTGACTGAAGAGAAAAAAGGTCCAGTACATGTATTGTTATCAGAAGGCGTTTGGGTAACGCTGTCACGTGTGTGTATGTGTGACAAAGTGCAGTCAGTGGCCCAGTTAAATAAAAGCAGTATAATGTTGGATGTGTCACTGTTACAGGTGATTCTGGCATGGTCATGTGTGCAGTTCTGGTTGCATGAGTCAAAAAAGATGAATTCAGAGGCAAAACTAGAGCTGAGGTATTGGGGTGGTCGGTTGAGTACAGAGCCTCCTACAGATAAGGAGACAGTTCATTCTTATTTTCTTCAGGGAAAAGCAGCTGAGGGGAAACATGATTCCACTAAAGACATAATAGGGTAAACATTAGAAAGGGTAAATTATTTAAATAAAAGGATAATATAGGCAAAACAACAAATGCATGTAAACTGTCAATGAGTAAATCTAGTCTTAAAGCTATACCTTCTGAATAATCAGAATGAATAATCAAAAGAATATGAAACAAACCCAAAGCCCAAGCCTCCTACTTTAAAATGTAGGCTAATTTGTTATGATAATGGTTGGATCTGACAGTAAAGTACTGATTCTTATAATCAATGAATCCAGTGTTTCTTAATGGGCACCCTGGGCCCTTCTGTGAAACCATCTGACTGTCAAATAACCACAGCCAACATCACAGCTGAGTGATCCTGAGTCTCACCAGCCCTAGGATTAAACATTAACTGCAGCACTGTTGTGTAGGGATATAATAGGGCAGGTTCACACCTGGATTCCCTACGGCAAGAGAATAGGAAACAAACTTCTTCCTTTCAGTTAAACATTTGAAGAAAACCAGTCAGATTTACCAGTGCTGTAACACCGCCTCTTAAAATTGTATGCATTGTTGCAACAAATATCTGAAAACATATATAAAATAGAAGTGCATTTTGTTCTAATACATATGGCCAAACCAAAAGTTTATTTAATATTCAGTTTGGGTTATTTCTCCCTAACATTGCTATCATAAAAAGATGTCTTTAGAAATGTATACAATTATGAGACTGAAATAGCCTACTGTATAATTAGACACAGCTATTACATAGTTTGTACCCCATATGACTGCATACCATAATTATAAAGTGACTTAACTATTAAGGATTAAAAATTAATGGTTATTTTAAGGGCCATATTTCACCATTTCTACACTGTTCACATAAATTATCATTTTTATGAGAATTCAAAAGTAAAATTACTGAATTCCCACAAACAGAAATCAAACATTTACACATCATATTTTCCTGTGGTTTTGTTTCATATTCTTCTGACAGGATATTTTAGATGTGTATATATGCATTGTTTTTATTGTATCAGAAGTATGTATATATTAATGTATTACAAATTTACTGACTGTAAGATAGAAAACATTTGATGATTTTTAACTGACTTCTGCACTGGTTCCCAAGGTGGATTTTTAAATTTATTTAAATTCAAATAGATTTGTAAAAGCCTGACAAGAAAATATACTGTACAGAAACGGTCATAAATAGCAGAGCTATACACTAGAACACCTAACTTTTTTTCATTTCTAGTTGCCTTGGCCATTTTCATAGGCTTGATTAGTCATAGATAACCCTTTTTTTTGTTGTTCCATCTGCTCTCCATAGGTTAAAAATAAAGACTCTCTATAAAGTCTGGAAATATTGTAGAGGTTCTGCTGTGTGATAAATTAGTTTACTTCTTTTTACGTTTTCTGACTGGGTTCTAATTTTGCTAACCTATTTCTGATATTTTGATTCACCTGCTTATTCATCAGCCCTGATTCTTTTTCCAGAAGTGCAAAAAAAAGGAAAATTATAGCGCCCTATAAAAGGATGCCAGACAGGTTACTGCATGAGCTTTGCATAGCTAGACAAATTTGATGCAAGATTGTTCACCATTCTTCCACAGTAGGTAAGGTATTCACACTGTGTGGCTTATTGAAGAACAATATCATCACACATGACAATATAGTGGGGTGACATCAGAAACACTAATGAGAATGAGACACTGACAGACTTCAGGCACAGGCATAAACACAGTCAATAAAATCAAATCAGAAATAAGAAAATAACCAGTATAAAGGAACAAAAATTATAAGATAATGCCTGTTTGCTACTGCCTGGAGCTTTCTATTAGTATTTCTGGAGTGCTCTGATGGATGAGCAAATTCCCCCTCTGCATCTCAATCTGTGTCAAAATGCCTCTGCAAACTGCCATACGAAACTTGTTTATCCCTATCTGTACAGAAGAAGGTATTCTTAAAATGCATGGGTAAAAAGTGTGTCTTTCTCCTGATACAGCCTTGTTTTTCTGGTATAGTTACTATACCTACTTGCTTCCTATTTTCTCTCTTAAGAATGCTCGAATTACAGAAAAACTTAAGCAATTCTGAGATAAGATGTTGAATGTTACCAAGGTAGTGACCATCCTTAGCTAGTATTGTGAAATTCTCATCCTCAATGTTGATTATTGCCCCATACTGGGGATCAATGCTCCAGGGTCATGTTAATGACATTCACTGTCTATGGCTCACAGCACCCTGTTCCAGTTATGGTTACCACAGTCAGCTACAATGACACCACTTGAGTCAAAAGCAGCACTTGGATAGACTTGCTTGCTTTTAGGAAGCATTCTGCATATATCTGTGTGTGCCTTCTGAGAATTCGCATATCCATCCCAGCAGAAGTCAGCCCACACTCCTGAGTCTGCTGGGATACAGTTTTAAAAATGCATGTTTCCTCAGGAATATGAGATTTATTGGAGGTGGAGCAGTTTCCCTCCTAATTACAAATATATTTAGATATGCATATTTATACACATGTATGGAATAAATAAATAAATAAACATGCATAAATATACATATATTTGTACAACTTTGATAGTCACTAGTACTGTCCTTTTCCACCACAAAACTACTTGTTTGGACTTGTTGGGTTCATTTTTACTTGCTAAGAGAAAACAAAGAGTAGTTTGGATCTCAAGTATCATTTTCCTGCAGTGGTTTCTTTTCTGAGTAGAAAGTCTGAGTAAAGGCTCTGGTAAACATCTCAATACAGTGCAGATGAAATAGTTTCTGATGTGCTTATTCCTTCTGCAGCCTATTCAATGTTGTTTACTCTTTCTTCATTCTATGCCCTGAGTGATAAGCAATACTGAATGAGGCACCAGAGCCTCACTGCCCTGGGGGAGAACAGGTAGTTTTCTGCTTCCATGAATTCTTCACTAAAGTATACACATGAGCCTCATTCTGTAATACAGAGACTGATTCAGAATGGGATTCCACTGTTTCTTTGAGAGACTATAGCAACCCCCTGCTCAGTTCTAAGGGTGAAGGCTAATGCAGTTCTTAACCAAACAAACAAATAAACAAATAAATAAATAAACAAAGGCTCATTGTGATATTTTGTCATAGACAAAAGCCATAAAGTCATGGACATAGATATCAAGAACACAATGCCTGGAATAGCAAGTTGTTTGTTTTGTTAACAGCGCAAGATGCTAGGTACTAGATACTCAAAAAAGACATCTGTAACACCCTGCAAAAAAAGAACAGAATTTCAAGTCATAGCACAAAATATGGAATTAAAGGTGATGGGTTCACACCAATTTTTTATTGGTTGCTAACTGTCATGATCTAATCAGTTTTGCTACATAATTGTAACCCTGTCTATGTATTTTTAAAACACAATATGTTTCTTATGTATTTTTGAAATAGATAGACTCTGAATGGTCTTGGAGGCAATCTAAGGCAAAGCAGTACAGTGGAGTACTATAAAAATGAAGAGTTTCTGTTTTGATATTAATATACTATCTGTCTTATCTCTCCATCACACAGATCCAGAAAGTATGGGATGCCTAGATGCAACTCAGACAGATTGAGACATTTTACAGGGTTTAACTCAGTGGAAAGGCTCCTATTCACACCAGTAAATTGAAAATCAGTACAGCTGGGGGTGTTAATGAATTCCACAAAACAATCTAAAAGGCCAGGTTTTCAGCCTTAGAAAGATCAGTAGTGGTAGAAATGCAACAACGGGCACAAAGGGAATTTCAAAAAAAAGTCAAGAGCTTCTCACTGAGGTCTAATAATCACTGATCTGTGTATCATATAAACCAAATTACTCAACAGAGAAGAAGTTGAGCATTAAAATGAATGTCTCAGTTAAAGTGCTTTGGCATCTGTTCATATCTAGACATGTCCCAAGTTATCTCCAAAAATGAAATAGAATAATTGGGTCAGATCCCAGCCACTCATTTACCTAAACTAAATGGGAGTAAAGAACTAGCAGCTTTTATCATCATCCAGATCTGGATATTCAGGAGAGCAGTTAGACCTTTTCCATCAATTTCCTCTTAATTTAGTTACCAGCCAAAGATTTTTCTAGTGCAGGATGTTATTATGTTTAACACCTGCTGTGTTATTGCACAATTTTCTTTATGCTGACATTAAAACAGGGAGAGTAGAATGAGTGATTATGTTCTGAGATACAAGCTATACTTCTGAAGATTTACTTCTCAGCAATTAAAAAAATGAAAATGTCTGCACATTTGCCTTTCTCCATACTGAGGTGAGGAATACTCCACTCCGTGTCTTCTTATTTCATATGCTTATTATCTACCTTCACAACCTGTGGAAATTCTGAGCTGTAAATTACTTTGATGGAACAAAAAAACCCCACAATTGTGGCAGTAATTGTTACAGCTGTAATGGCAAGACTTAAAATTGGTAGTTATGGATAACTACTTTAACCACCACACTGGCCTGAACTTGGCAATGTTTTCTAAACAGGCAATGAATCCCCAGCACTGGATTAATCTGCCTGGCTGACTTTGGGAAGCCCTTTCAAGCCACCACAGGCAGCTGTGTCACCCTCGGCTTCTGGGGCACCTGAGGACAGGTTGTCTGGGCTGTGGGCCAAAACAAGTGAGTGGGCAGAAAACCACTCAACTTTCCAGATATTCTGGGAGGCTGGTTTATACAGTCCCTGCCATGGGTTCTGTCAGAATAGTGCTTCAAAACACTTCCATTTCACCTTATACAAGTACAGTTCAGTGTTTCTTACAAGTTGACTTAGTAAGACTTGAAATTTCCTCTAAAATACATGTTAGATATCAGTAAGTGCACCTACTACTAAAGCATTTTTGTCAGGAGGTCTTGAGTGGATGCACAAAATAAGAAGATGCTCATTGCTGGACTGCCCGCAAAGAGGAACACACATTCTTTTTGTTGTGGGCATATAAGGATATGACTTATCTCAGCCACTCTTCTGCAGAGGACACCAAAGCAAGTGTACATTAATGGAATGCTGATGAAATGCTCTGTATGCTGCCAGGATAAGCTACAAGAATAAGAAATTATACCATTAGCTGGTGAAGTGTAGACTGTGTGAAGTGTGAATGAGCATGCAGACAACAGGGAGAAGATTATTCCTGTTTTATCATGCCTACAATGATGTTTTCTATTAACACACAGGTGAAAGCTGTAGAGTTAGAACACAGCTTGTTTGTTCATCAATGTAAGGGTTGTACATCTGATAGCTGCATCTGCCACTTTTGGCTCCGTCAGCAGTTCGAAGACTGAAAGATGTCTGATTCAATTAAAATGCTATTTATCTATAAATCACAACTTTTGGAAGGCTTTTCTAGGGAAACAGTTAATGGAGAGTCCTTGTTCAGCTGCAATGTTCAGTGATTGCCATCAGGTTAATGTTTCAAGTGTAGTCAACCATTTTTCAGTGTTTGAGGTAGAAACCATTTATTGCTGCTACACATAAATCTGGATATAACTTGTGGAAAAAAATGATTGTAAGATTTTTGTGTGGTGGTGGGAAGAAAAGAAAGAAAAAGGGAAACATTCAGGGAAGTTCTGTCACCCTGTCAGAAATGCTCTTTTTTTTTTTTAATTAGTCTGAAAAGCTGTTAAGCCTTTGCTTTTTTTTCTTTTTTTTTTTTTTTTAAAGATTAGCAATATCAAATGAGTTTGCATTAAATCTTCTATAGTCTATTTATAATCTATAATCTTCTACAGTGAACCTAGAAGGTTAATGCTTAGTATTACTTAAAATTCATGTGAATACTTTCAACCAGCTGTAGGATGTAGTAAAGGGATTTATGAATTAAAGCATGACTGACGCTATAAGAAGCTCTTGCTGTCTTTACACGACAGTTCAGTCATTTTTCAGTTAATTTCATAGTTTAATATATACAAGATAGGTTAATGAAACATTACATTCCATTTTCCTATTTTCTTTAAGAGAAAGGCTTACTGGCAATACACTGTTAATTATTTAATATGGAAATATTATTGGATTAGTTAGATTACCTAAATTCAACTTCTCCGGGCCTTGACACTGGCTCAGAAATGTGCTATCATGCATCTTCTGTTCCTTCTGCTTTGAAATATTTTAGAGTATCCAGCATTGACATTTTAGAAACTGCATCCATACACAGACATATTTGAAAGTTGTTATTGTAAGCTGAAATTTAAAATAAACTCCTAAAAGCATCAGAAGGATCCAAGACTCCTTGTTTGGTATGGACAATACCTTTTCCTCCTTTGAGAGGAAGCTCTTGTTACAAATGTAACTTTGTTCCAAAATGTAATGCAGGGAAAACCAAGACTGTATTTTGGTACCATCTTTCCCCCTAACTAGTTTGTTGTTTGCAACAGAGATCAATAACTTCTGCAGTACCAAATCCACCACCTGAGGGAGGCCTGACAACAGTCCTCTTTCTGAACTGACAGATGAGTCACGAACAGATACGCGTCCTCCACATCTCTGCCTGTCCCTTCCTATACCACACAGACTTGTACCATTGCTAGGAATTCACCTCACTTTTCTATGGAGGTGACAATTTTGAAGAGTCATCATGTCTTATACCCATTAGTCCTGTCTGCACCAGCTCTGAATAGGTGTTGGGGAAGATCAGCTAGGGATCTTCTCAGCACCCAGCAATTCCTTTCAAGGCAGAAAGCTCTGCCTTGTCTTGGTATCTCTTTGAGATACAGCTGCTGCATGCAGCCTGAGTGAATGCTGAGCTGTCGTGTTCTAATGGCAAACTGGTCTAATTTCAGTCTAAGCAGCTCAAGAAGGAAGCAGATGGGATCTCATACTGCTGATACAACTGACAACAGACCGATTCAACTCTCCCCAGCAAGGTGCTCTTTTACAGTATGTAAGAACAAATCAAACCAAAACAAAGCAGAAAGACAGTTTCTCTTGCAAGAATTACTTATTCTCTCTGTACCTCAAACAGGTGGAAGAGCTTGTGGTTTTTTGCCTTGGGCTCATCAGTCTCAGAAGACATAGTTGTGGTAAGCTTTTCTGACCCATCAGCTTCAGAGCCCTGTTTCCCATCGAGTTCATTTTTGTGGATGAGGTGTAGAGAAGGTGCTGTTAGGGGTTGTTGTGGTTTAACCCAGCAGGTAGCTAAACACTGCACAGCTACTCACTCACTCCCTACCCCCTGCAGTGAGATAGGGGAGAGAATTGGGAAAAAAACCTAAAATTTGTGCGTTGAGAAAGATATTTTAATAGGACAGAAACAGAAGGAGGAATAATAATAATAATAATAATAAT